>NC_050443.1:117517293-117654793 GCF_903995425.1 Onychomys torridus | reverse complement strand
CTGGTCTGTTGGTTGTAGCAAAGATCTCTTCACAGAGTCTGAGCAGCTAACACCTCACCACCTCCTGTGACCAAGCCAGGACTCTGTTTTCATTCCAATCGTCACTAAAACAAAAATCTCCACAAGTTTCCAGATAGTTTCCTCCTGTTTTCTAATATCTAACCATCTGTGAAAACAAAACCCTTAAGTAACCAAAGACCAAAGAAGAAATCCTAGGGAAACACAGAAACTATTTTGAGTTGATTGAAAAACCACACACTATGCCTTGGGGGCCTGGCAACGCCACACACAAGAAAACTTACAGATGTGAAGCAGCCATTTTAATGAAAGATTAATCCCCCAGTTTCACATGGTTGGGAGCTAGGAAGAAGGGCAAAACAAACCTATTCACACTGAAGAAAGAACAGAGCAGAGATGATAGGACAGAAAAAAAGAGATAGTGGATACACCAAAGGCTGGTTCTTTAGAATGCTCAACAAACTTGGAGGATGTGCGTTACTCTAAGCGGAGGAAGAAGGCCAATACTGGCTTGGAGTCATGGCCAGAGCAGTTAGCCAGACAGGAGAAAAAGGACTCTGACTGGCGTGGGAGGAGCAACTTGGTTGCTAGGCACCAATGACGCAGTCATTGCATGTACACAACTCCTAGGAATTAACCAGAAAAACCTTAGAAACTGATAAGAGAATTCATCAAAGCTGCAGGAAACAAGATCCACACACAAAACCAGTTGTATTTCTATAGGCAAACGTGGGCTGATTAGAAATGAAAATTAAGAAAATCTCAATTTATAGTAATTTTTTTTTTTAATTCTTATTTTTTGAGACAAGGTCTCATCCTGCCATCCTTGCTGGATTGGAATGCATTATGTATCTCAAGCTGGTTTTGAACTTTTTTTAAATAACCCCCTTGTTTTAGCCTTCTGAGTTCTGGTAATACAGGCACAAGCTACAACATCTAGCTATAGTATTTAAAAGGAAAAATACACTTAGGAAAAAATGTAAACAAGGAGGCCCAAGACTTTGGTGTTGAGGAAGAGACCTGAGTTGCTGTTTCTCCATATATCCAGGGGCCATTCTCTGAGAGCTTGGCTGGCCATGGGTTTCTTAGGGTGTCCCTTAATTTTTTTTTCTTTGTGTGTGTGTGTGTGTGTGTGTGTGTGTGTGTCCATGTAGTCACATGCACATCAAGAGAGAGAGGGGAGATGAGACCAGGTGAATCACTAGCTAAAGTCACAGAATCCCTGCTGAGAGTGTAGTCTTTTTTGTTGTCATGGAAACTACCAACCTCGGTCATGACTGAGGAACAAATCCTTGGTTTTAACCTTGGCAATGAGGCCCACTCAGCTGCTCTGTTCTGGGTCTCTGTGGACCCCCTCTCTCCTTGAAACAGCACTAACACACATGTGGAGGCTCTAAGGAGTCAGAACCCCGTGTCCTCATGGCGTCACCCAATGGCACAGCCTGCATCATATCCGGCACTCATACAGAGGGTCTCAGGCTTGCACAGTACTCATTGCCTAAGTCCTATGAACCTTCTGTGGCCGGAGTTCACTACAACGTTTCCCTAAGGTGGGTGTGTCTCCACTAAGCCGGGCAGGGAGTATATTTAGAACACTGAGATGGGAAGGTTGCTGGAAATGTGGAAAGTTCCAACAGTGTGTCCTAGGCTCTCCCAGAAGCCCATCAGGCAGCTCTCTTAGTACCTCTTCTTAGAAACCTGCAGGCCAGGCTGGCCACATGGGCCACACAGGAAACAGAGCTCACTAGCTGTACCCATGGGATCTGACTGTTCTGCCTGTGGTGGCCAGTAAGAAGGAGTACAGGTATTCTGTCCAGAGAGTAGTTAAGCAGGACATGCATCTGGTGGGCACTTTGGGGGTTCTTCTTTTCTGGAACTGTGAAGTTCTCAAGACTCTAGAACTAATTTCAGTGCATGCTGATATACACTTAGGAGTTTGGGGACCAGAGCAGGATGCAAATCCAGGGAGATGCCCATTGTGGTATCCCAGGAAGAGACACCTGAGTGAGATATTGGATCAAGGAAGGCATGTTAGAGGCTTCTGGTCCAGAGGTGAAGGGTGTACCAGCCAGTGTTCTCTAGAGTAACAACCAATAGGAGATATATATTTGATAACACTATTCATTATATTGGCTCATACAGTAGAGGCTGGGTAGTCCAACAATGGCTGTCTGCATGATGGAGAGGCAGAAGATCCCTAGCTGCTTAGTTAAGAGGCTGGAAGCCTTAGAAAGAGAGAGAGACCAGTGATGCCTCCGTCTGGGGCTGGAAACCTGGAAGCTCCCTGGAGAGCTGCTGGTATGATTACATTCAAAAGGCTGAAGAAGATGGAGTCTGGTTTCCAAGGGCTATGGCAGCCAAAATAAATGTGCCCTCTCAGGAAGCATGAGGCTTGAACATGCTGGCTGGGGTCCTCCTTTTCTCATGGCCCTCCATTTGGGCCCCAGTCTAATTGGATGCTGCTGCCCACATACAAAATGGGCCTTTCCTTTTTACTGCATTACATACCAGTCATCTCTGGAAATGTGCTCACACTCATACCCTGATGTACTTTTCTGGTCCCAGGCATCTCTCAATTCAGTAAAGTTAACAAACAAGATCAAGCATCAGAGGGCTCATCATGGGGTCTAAGATGAAAGGCTCTCTCCTTCCTTCTCTGAGAAGGGCCAGGTGCAGCAATTCCCTTACCAGCCCCAGGCTGGATCAGAAGTTAGCAGAGGGAAGCAGGCCTTTAGTGAAGAATGAAACACACACCCCTCATAATCCCTGAACCTGCACCTCCAAATGACATTAACCTGCAGAGTGTGACTCTGTGGAAAGCAGGCATATGCATGTATACATGGATAGCATGTATCTACAGGGGCTATGTACTTGTGGATAGGTGTTCCCATGTGTATACAGAGGATACATACCTACATATGTATATACAGGGTGTGCACTTACCGGTAGGTATGTATACCAAGCCCATAGCTAGCCATTGGGGTTGGGGCTGGGGAAGACAGGAAGGGTCAGACATGCCAATGACCAAGGGCTGCTGGGGTCTCAGCACCATAGTCCATCCTAGCACATCAGGTCTTGAAGAATACTTGTGGAACATCAGTGGACTACAGGACAGGTAAGGCCTGCTTCATGTAGGGTGGCACTTATGCCCAGGGCCTCCAGGCAGGCTAATCTGAATCTGGCTTTTGTTGACTGAAGTGTTGGGGGTTTGGTGTTAAGCAAGTGACAAAACCTTGGGTCTCTTATTGTTAACTTCTATCTACTATGGTTATAGACATGTTCTTGTCTAGAATAGCTTTCCATTGCTCTGCAGCATAGCTGTTTTTTTTCTAAGGGAGGTGAGAGGGCTCCTGCCATTTTCTAGATGGGCTAGTCCTGTGGCCTCTCTGTCTCTAAGCCTGGAAAGAGGGAAACAATTGTCCTGCTGTCTTTGTCTTTGAGGGCTATTTCCATGGCTTCAGCATATGCATGGTTCCAAGTCTGCTGAGAATTCTCCCCAAGGAGAGAGGATAGTGGACCCAGCTTGAGTAGGGCCTCTTAATCCACAGGGTTCCAACAGGTCAGTTTACAGTGACTATGAAATTAGTACTAGAATGTGCAAAGGTTTTCTACTAGTTAAAAGCAGATAACTTAGTGTCATTGAGACCAGGAAGTAAATCAAAGCCACAAATGCCCAGTCACCATGTATGGTCACCCCAGGTGCATGGAGGGCCTTCTACCAGTAACTGGGTAGCTCAATGTCCCATGCAGTATAGGGACACAAGTCCTCAGACCAGCCAAGCTCCAGACAGTGCCCTGCCATTCAAATTGCCCCAGGCCTACCTACCTTGGGTCTTTGTCCTGATATTAGCCTCACTGCTGTGGCTGACCCCATCTTACTTCAGGACTTTGCTCTACTATCCCGTGTTACCCCTGGTTCCCATATTTGGCACAGTGCCCCCAATTCCTGTCCCCAGACCCCCTCCCCCTTACTGTGCCATCTCCTAGCTCTGTCCAGCCCTCAGGTCACTTATGCAGGCCAGATCATCTCTAGCCTGGAGTCTGGTGGGGAAGGTTTACAGGACACATAACAGGTATGTCCAGGGTCATGGGTTCCTTGGGCTCAGGTGGTGGAGGGGCCCATGAATATTCTTGGATACCTGAGCAAGGGCTGCTTGGGGTACGGTGGCTGGTCTGCACCTGGGCATGGCGGGGCCTTCTTGGTCACCTGTTTGTAGATGTTCCTGGCAGTCACTCCGATCCACAGCATGGTAGAAAGCGTAGAATAGTGCAGTACAATGCCCACCTGGGAGGGGAGAACGTCAGCCAGCCACCTCCTGCAGCCACCTGCCCCAGCACAGCACAGCAGACTCCTGTGTGCAGCCCAAATGTCCTGTGCTGTAAGTGTACTGAACCCTGGCAGCTACTCTGCAACTCTTTAGGGGCAATTAAAAAAATGAGACCACCAGGAGGACAGGTAGGGGATGTGGCAGGGGTAGCCAAGGCTTTTAAACTGTTCAGCTGTTTGCTGTGTATGTGAACCCATGGGAAGCTCGTGGTTTTGCATACTGGTCCCCCCTCTGCAGGAGGATGTCTATGCCATCCTTATGTATGGGTCCTGGTATGCACACCTACTTGTGAACTCTGGCTCCATGCTGGGGCTCCCAAGTGGAAGGCAGGCACAGTTGCCCAGCAGGACTCCCAACATGTACTCACTGTGGCATTGAATTTAAGGAAAGGAACCTCAGGGATGAGGCTGTGATAACCCGCCCTTGCACGTCAGAGTGACTCATTGCTATGGAAACAGCCTCTGGAACCAGTCCCATCCAGCACTTTTACGCTAGCTAATTACGCATTCTGCACTGCTTCATCTCCATCTGATTCCATAAAATAAGGCTACCTTTGAGGTAATAACCTGACATTTTGAAATGACAAGTAAAATATTGCTGTAATCGGAAAGGACATAAATGTTTAAGGAATATGGAGATTTCCTGAATAAAGCTAACATTGCACCATTATAATGATTTATCAAATCCAGAGTTCAATTTTTACTTATGAGCAAATGCTGTAATAATTGATGAGGATTTGGGGCGGGGTAAGGGGTAAGAAGATCGAAGAACTGTTTATAGTTTCAGATGGCTTCATAGGTACAGCGCAGCATGTCCTGTGAGTTCAGCCTTCCCTCTGGTCTTGCTGCTGCTCAGGTAAGATGGGCCATATGAACATCCCAGGCACACTGGGCTTACCCCTCCTGGATGAGAGTAGGAGGTCCTGGACCTGGGTGGCAAGAGCTGTCTGCCATCTAAGAATTCAGGGCAAGGGCAACCAGAAAAGGGGAGGGCAGCCATGGTTTGAAGGAAGGTCTGGAGTGTGGCTGTCATTGTCATATATAAACAGAAATGTCAGACTTGTTCTCAGAAGGGCTCCTGCTTTGAAACATGGGCCTGGGGCTTTGAGGTAGGAGGGAGCCCGGCTGGGAGGAGAGAGAGAGGAGGTCTGGCTGCTTCCTTCCTTAAGCTGTGTCTCATCCAGGCTGTATGATCAGGGAGCAGGAGAAGGTGTACAAAGGGAGGCTCTGTCTCTTAAACACCAACTTGAGGCAGAACACACAGGGAGGTCAAGGGAGATGCTGCCTGGCTTCCAGACAGCATGTGCTATTGAAAGGAAGGAGCAGGCCTGACACCCTCCCTTGCTTCCGGACCCAGGGCCAACACTGACGCACATTCATTATGTGGGACTAACAGCAGCCGTCTGCTTTGTTTATGATGTCACTTAGTACTTTAATGAGACGCACGGTCATCTTTCTGTTGCCATGACAACTGTCTGTTCTTGCCAGCCATCCAGAGCTCTGGACCACTTCTCCTGGTTGTTCTATGGTGATGCTGAGCTTCAATGGGGAGGGGCTGGGACTCCTCTACTCAGTCACCTGGTTGGTTGCTAGTCAATGTGGGGACACATCTAGCTTTCAGTGATTTAGCTTTTAGCCTGCTCCTCTCAGGTGTCTTCCTCTTAGCAGGTGAGGGAGCAATTGTTCTGGGGTGAGCTGGGCCAGCTCCTGACCTACCAGGCTGCTGATTAAAATTAGCCTGGCTTCCAGCTCAGGGTGGGGGGGCACTCAGAAGCAATAGGCAACCTTACCTCTGCTTATAGGCTTGGGGAATTAAATGTCCTGGTGTGGTGAAGATTGTCACTTGGAGGGCCTTGTGGGAACTGAGGTCCCCACCCTTTAGCTCTTATTTACCTGATTCTCCCCACTCCCCACTGCCCCACTGCCCTTGCAGTGGTTCTGTGTCTGCAAAAGCTCATCTGCCTGTGGCTGGTTTTTTTGTTTTTGTTTTTTTTTTCCACTCCTTAGTCTGCTGTCCACAACTTCTCCCAACACAGCCTGGCAGATACGTTTCCACTGGTCCCACATCCCTAACACGGCCTGGGCCTGCAAGGCGTGCTGCCAAGTGAGGGATGAAAAGAGGCTGGCCACTCCAGGAAAAGCCACAGGAGACCAGACAGTCTCCATCCTACTCTAGCACATAGGGACCTGTCTATCATCTGGAGTCCCAGTGTTCGTTACTAAGGACTTCTCACCTGAGCATGACCCTTTCAGATCTTAGCTTGGAGGATATTTCCAGGCCCATTTGTCCCCACCTACCAAACCTCTGTTCTAGGTCCTGCACCTGTAGAATTTTGGAATGCCACAGATGATGCCTGCCTCCTGGGGCTTCATGGGGCTGGCCTGAGCCTCAGGCCAGTGCCAGGCTTCATGGAGGCACTAAGATGACTGCAATGGACTGTGTGGCCAGCAGGCCCCAGCTGTGCAGCACTTGGTATCAGAGTAAAGACATAAAGATAACGACCCACTCAATTGCCTTTTCGATGGCTCTGGACAGGCTTTTTATAACAGGAGTGAGTGGGATTTCCTAGCCCTCACTGTGGCTGTTTCCAGCTCAACAGAGGCAGCAATGGAGGAAGCTGTCTTCTCTCCCTTCCATTCAGGCATGTGGTACTGTCTCTTCTGTTTGTCTGGCCCAGGCCTGGGTAGTGGCCTGGCTTCCTGGGGTTGGATGTGTCACATAGTCACACATTTGGTGCCCAGAGGACCAGAGTACAGGTTGTGTCTTTCAGGTGTAGGTGTCATGCTCACCGAACACTCCAAGCCTCAAATGGCATCAGTGTAGGGAAACAAAGTAGCAGTGATTGAGTCAGTTGAAGCTTCCCTGAGCTAGGTGGGTCTTGGTGGGAATCAGGTAGGTAGGAGGCTGTGTTCTCTCAGCCAGGCTGTTCTGGGAACAACCTTTAACCCACTGACCCACAGGATAAGCCTCACCTTCAGCTAGCTACCCATGCAGGATTATAGAGGAACTAGTTAGTGTGGCTATTGTCATTAATGTGGGTCCTGTGGTCTTCAGGTATTGGCTGGAGGTAATTTCTGCAGCAGCCAATAGCTATTTGCTGAATTTGTAACAGTTAGGGATACTGGAGGACCCATGGTGTGGGGAAGATGTTGACCATGAAATAACAGAAACCACTAAGGTCTTTCGTCAGTTGCTTTGGGTCCCTGGGTTCCTGCCTAGTCTCACTCATGGAGCCTAGGTGTGGAGCAGGTCTGGGGGCAGGACAAACACAGACTCCTTACTGGGGGTGCAGATGGCTCTCTTCTTTGGCCCAGAGCCACAACCCAACAGGGCAGTCCTGGGCTTGACTTTGAAAGGAGGGCTCTCTAGCATCGCTTTAGCCGAGGACCATGGGTTATTTCTATTTCCCGTTTAAGCAAGTCAAACCAGGAGACATGTGTGAAGATGATGTGCCTTGTGATTTGAGCTATTCTTTTTCATGTTTAGTGTTTCAAAGCTCCCTCTTCCCTAAGATTCATGAGGAGAGAGCCTTCACTGCCACTGAGGTTAGCACCTGGAAGGTCTCACTCAGCCCACCCCTGGGTCCTGCCTCACTGGTCTTCGGGAAAGGCATGTCCCATTCTTGTGGAGATCACCACTTTCTGGTCAGTGTATGTCTAGGTATATGGTCCACTCGTCCTTAGACAATGTGCTGTAGTAAAACCAAAATTGTTTCATATGACCAAATGTTGAGCAAAACAACCTGCTTTCAGATGAAGTGGGATTATAATGTGGACTCACTATAGAAGCTTCAATCTTCTCTCCAGGAGCAACAGCTGAACACACACTAAGATATTATTTTATAAACAAATTAACATCCGTTTCCACTTCGATAAGAAAGCTGGCATGCACACTTTTGTTTTTTTAGCACAGGGAAGGCAGCACTCACCGCTTGGCATAGGATGGGGTGCTTGGTACGATTGATGCCGCCAGCAAACACGGTGAAGGTCAGAGCTGCGTGGAAGCAGAAGTTGAGGAGTGCGTGCCGGCCTTTCCGGCTGATCCGGATGGCACTGTGGGAAACAGAGGTTTCACATTAAAAACCATTTGTTCAGAGAAGAGCTTTGAAACACCACACCTTGTCCACAGTGGGAACAGTAGTCCCTCAGACAGGATGGGAGCAACCCATCCAAAGGACCAGACCATGGGAAAGATAGACAACTAGGCCTTGTCCACCTCAGCAGGTTCTCACTTGTACAATGCTTGGAAAGGCTTCTGTAGATTCTACCCCTCTGCCCATTTGACAGAGACTGACTTATCTAGGGTCTCAGAGGGGGAAGTCATGTTCCTGATTCCCATGTTAGCTTCATCTCTGAGAAGATGTCTGATGCAGAGAGGACCTGGTTATGTGACTAAGAGTATGATTGCCTTTGGTTATGATAATGTCCATAGTCACCAGCATGTCTAAAGCTCTACCTAGCCAGCTGGGGCAGGGCCAGCATTGCTCAGCTTATAGCTCTGACTCCATCATGGCTGTGTACTAAGTCTCCTCCTACAGCTCCTGTGGTCTGAGCGTGCTTCTCAAAAATCCCTGTTGAAACCTAACCGCCAGCATGGTGGTATGAGAGAAGGGTTGTTGGGGAAGAGCTCTCACCAATAGATGTAGTGCCTTATAAAAGAGAGCCCTGGGGTTAGGGATTTAGCTCGGTGGTAGAGAGCTTGCCTAGCAAGCACAAGGCCCTGGGTTTGGTCCTCAGCTCTGGGGAAAAAAAGCCCCTAAGGGCTTTCTCTTTATACCACTGGAGGACACACACACACACACACACACACACACACACACACACACACACACTGCCATCCATGAACCAAGACATGGGTTCTCATCAGACACCAAACCTGCTCAGTACCCTCACTCTTGACTTCTAATTTCTAGAACCATGAAAAAACAATTTCTATTTTATCCATTATTATCAACCAGTCACTGTGTGGTAACTTGTTAGAGCTGCCAGAATAGACTAAGAACAGTTTTGGACCTATTCAAACCTCTCCCACAACAGGGACCTTGTCCTACCAAGCCATAACTTGTGACTGGCTGTGAGCCAGGCCAAGGCATTACTCACACTGTTGGTTATGGGTTTGGCTGTGGCTATGGCTGGGATCCCCTCCTTCTATGTCCTAGTGCATCTTCTAGAGATTCAGACACACAGCAGTCACACACATCCCCATTCCCAGACATAGGCAGCCAGAAATGAACTCAGAAGTAGACCTCTATCTAGAAGGCTTTCACTAAATAAAAAGACTCCAGGTTCTGAAAGCCTGACCATGCCTCTTAGGATGCTGGAGCCAACATGCTTCCATTTCAGGATGGACTTATTTTATAGTTTTACAAGAACACAGAGGTTGCTATTAAGAAGGTCCAGTGAACTGGCGGTGGTGGCCCACACCTATAATCTCAGCTCTTGGGAGGCAGAGGCAGGCAGATCTCCATGAGTTCGAGTCCAGCCTGATCTACAGAACAAGATTCAGGACAGCCAGGACTGTTGTTACACAGAGAAACCCTGTCTTGAGAAACTGAAAAAAAAAAGGTGTAAAGAAAGTCCAGAGGAGGCTGAAGAGATGGCTCAGCAGTTAAGAGCACTTGCTGTTTTTCAGAGACTCAGGTTTGGTTTTCAGCGCCTATATGGTAGCTTATAACCATTCTTAACTCCAGTTCTAGGGAATCTGTCACCCTCTACTGGCCTTGTTGGGTACCAAGCACACATAAAGAACACATACATACATGTAGGCAAAACACTCACACATATAAAATAAAAAATAAATTATCAACGAAAAAAGAAGGGCAGAGACCCAGGAGGGAAGGATTGGGTTTTCTCCAGTACCATGCCCTGGTGGCCACTGTTCCAGGTAGGGTGAGGTTGGCTCCCTTACCTCTGATGCAGGATGTAGGTGATGACGGAGGCAAGGAGGCACAGGAGCATGACTGCAGTGCAGGCATACACCACGGGGTGCAGAAACTCCCCTGGGTACTGGGGCAGGGAGAGGACAGTCTTCAAATCCTGGAAAGGAAGTGGAGACTTGAATGACTGATGCGGCCAGGATTCTTTCTGTGATTTGTCAGGTTTCTCAGGAGGGGTCAGGCTGGCAGCTGACAGACACTCTGTTCAGTGGCTACTTGTGCAGGGTGTAGGGCATAGTATCCCAGGAGCTCACCGGGATTGGTGTCTCCCCAGGGTTGCTCAGCTGAGAGCATCTTCCCATGACTCCGAGAGCAGCTCCCAGAGGTGGCACTTCCACAGTGCCCACACCTGCACTTTCTACCCATGTCACCAGCTCCAACTGCATGTGTGTCTGCTGCCTTCAGAGAAGCTACAGAACACCCAGCCTCCCCAGCCCACTTCTGCACCCCACATTCATTGGCATTATGCTTTTAAATGGCTCCCTAGGGAATTCTGCACCATGTTTCAGAAGCACTAAGACAGTGGCATTGGCCTAAGCCGATGGAGAGAGAGAAGTTCATACATACAGTAGCTGTGGCCTTAGGACCGTTTCCACCTTTACCCACTTTACTGTGTATCAGAACTGTAGTAACAGGTTAAAGGTCACAGTTCAAATGAAAGCATGGCTTTCCTGTGGTAGAGAAACATAGAGGAATGGATGTTGGGAATGAGAATACTTAGAATCCTTGGGGCCCTGGGGTAGGTGTTCTTGCTACTATGTTTAGGGCAAGAGGGCCAAGTCTTTGCTTGACCTTGAAGAGACACCTGGTCAGTGGGCTGTCAGGCCTAGTGCCCACAGTGTCCTCCTATGTCTCACACTCCTGGGTCATAGCTAGTGCAGGACAGAAGACTAAGAGGTGGGTGTGGACATGGGTAACACATGAACAACTCTCTAGAAGACATGGGGCTCAATGGGTGGGATGCTATGTGTCCCTCTCAGATAATGATTTCCTAATGAGACATTAGTGTTGTGGAATATTGGTTTAAACCAGGTAAAGATGTCTTACATTTGTTCATGCTATGTAAAGATGTGTTGCATTTGCATTAGTAGAATAAAACTAACCTGGGCTCAGAGAGGTGGGGTTAGCAACTGCTTGACTAGAAATAGCAGGGAGGAACTTAATGTGGGTGTTGTTTTATTTGGGGCAGTGTGGAAGTGGGTAGCTTCCCGGATGCCAGCAAAGAGTTAGCCAGTTGCTATTCTAAATCTCTGAGTTCACCAGTTTTCACGCTAGCCTTTGAATCACCATTGTTTGCGGGTACAGAAGTCTCCCCAGGATATGGCCTTAACGGCCAGCTGCTAGTAGTTTAAACTGCAGCCTCTGTAAAGAAAGGAAAACAACACATTGGAAAGCTATCCTTAGTGCAGGCACACTGTAGTGCTCTCCACTGGGCACCACTATATCCTACCCTCCTGACTAGGAAACTTCCCACATAGACTTCAAGGCCCTGGGAAGGGAAGTCGGCAGTCAGGATATCTACAGGATGGTCCAGCTAAGGAAGGATGCCCCATAGGGCCATACATCTGTGCCCCAGGAAGCCCTTAGAAATGCTAGCCAGCAACAACTGCAGAAGGAGCCAGTGCCTGAGTGAGGACAAGGCACCTGCCATGGAATGGGAGTTTCTGAAGAGGGTGAGTACTGTTTCCCCAACAAGTGTGAATTCAACTGGCCCCTTCTTCCTGGACATCCAACATCCAGTCTGATGGCTCAGCTCAGTTACATGGCATACTTAGGACATTTGCCCCTGGGTATTTTTAGGAACATGGCCAGAGTCTACCTCATTTTCTAAGAAACAAGAGCCTCCATTAAGATTGCCTGAGTGCCCCTGACTTCAAAGGCTAGCTGCTTCCTGTAGTGTGTTGAGCAGAGGGTCCCAGACTCAGTGTAGAGCCTCCTCCTCCAGGACACTTGCTGTCCTAGGGAGCTCACATGTCCTTCCTTGGTGTCTATCTGCAGGGTATTTGTGTTTGCTATGGGCTGATAGAGGGCACTCTGCTGCCCCTGTGAACACCAAGGCCATTATTCTGTTTGTCTCGGCTCAGCTGCTTCCTGTCAGGCAGGAGCCAACTCTTGAGTCATGGAAAGCACACTTGCTGCTGAGATCAAGATACCCACACACCTGATGAGCTTGTGCTACTGGGTGGTGGTGTGCCTCGTGGGGCTCTAAGAGCTCTGGGTTCAAATGGGTTCAGGTGACATCTCCAAGTTCTTGTCCACATGGGTCTTTTCATGGGGGGGTCTTAGAATTTTGATCCATTTTGGCCATTGTTACTAGTGAGGGAGGAAGGGAGGGAAGGAGGGAGGGAGGGAGGAGAGAGAGAGAGAGAGAGAGAGAGAGAGAGAGAGCAAGAAAGAGAGCAAGCGAGTTTCCCAGTACAGTCCTTTCCTTGCATCTAGGTCTCCTCCCTGGAACTAAAACTCTACAATGGTCCTGAAGGCTTGTGGCTTACAAGTTTCCCATGGCCCTCCTCAGGATCATTGTCACTGTGTATATGGGGTGTGGGGTGTCACAGGGGCTTGCTTTCTTGACAGTATCAGACTCTTGTGATAAGAAGGATCTGGGGACAGCCATGGAGGGCAGAGGGCTCAGTTCTGACCAAAGCAGTGTTTGCAGCATCCCTGGTGTTCTGAGTCGGGAGCAGTGTCCCACATTCTCATCCCCAGGCCCTATAGGAACACCTGCATTTGGATACTCCTATCCATGGCTTGAATTCACATAACAAAGCCTCATGGGAGTCCAAATGAGAAAGCAGGACTGTCTCCATGTAGCAGACAGAATGCTCAGAGAGCCAGCTTGCTGTGCAGTGATGTATTTTGAAGGATGCTGTCCAGATAGGGTCACAGAACTTTGGGCTGAGGGGCTCAGTCTCAGCTGTATATTTCGAGGAGTGGCCTTTAACCCTTTAGTGGCTCTGCAAACTTGCGAGACTAGGCCTGAGGGGGTGGAGTCACCTATGTGAAGACAGACTTCAGAGACCAGGGACAGGATGAGCCAGGGGATGGCCAATGAGCTTGGTAAGAAGTGAGATTTGACTTGGCTTCCTGCTTGTTTGTATCAGAATGATCAGCAGTGCCTTTCTGCATTTTTAGAGGTGACATTTAAAATTCAAAGTAGGCAATGCAAAATGGAGATGCATTTCATATTTTAAAGTTCACACATGGGCAAGTTCCTCTCAAGGAGTCTACTGTGCAAATGTTCCTTGGGCAAGATTCCAGTGATCTGACATGGGGTCAGGCAGAAGATGCCTGGCTTGAGGACAAAGAGTCCCTCTGCAGTTGTGGAGCCAGAACATTCTTTGGAGCAGTGATGGTGAGCAGAGCTTGGCTCCCAGGTCACCACATAAGAGCTCTCAAATGACCAAAGCCTGTTGTCCAGCTGTGTCTCTCGCTCCCACAAATAACAGCTAGCATGCTGATATCCACATGCTCCTGGCTGCCGGCTACCCAGTTTCCCCTCACATTCCACAAGAACTCCACATCAATGAGGTCTGGTGTGGAGGTCATGTTGACACTCCAGAGGATGCTGAGCTCATTAGAATCTCATTATAGTGATACAGATACACCCACCCCGCTGTCACAGATCTGAATGTAACCGAGTCAGGGGAGAAAAGAGGCAGCATCTTGATTCCTAGAAGTCTCCTCCCTTCTCTGATGACAGTGTGAATACTGTACTGTCAGAATGCAGGCCTAGTAAAAACCCACACCCTAGAGCAGCAGCCTGTGAGCCTCCAGAGTTGAGCTTCCCTTTTCTGTTCATTGACCACTGGGTAACACTTCCTGCCTACTCCCCAGAACTGTTGGGTGATGCTATCAGCACTAAGTAAGAAAAGAACTGGGAGATTCAATAGCAGGAGAAGAAGGGCCACCCTAGAGAACCCTCAGAGGCAGGGTGAATTTCAGTGACGGATAAAGGCTGCCCCCAGCTATTTAGGTCCAAGTGACATAACTGTTTGCATTGACTGTAGGATGGACTGATTGTTCCAGAAGCCACTGTGGACATGTCTCTGTTCACTGGGAAATTCCAGAGTCCCTTTCCCTTAAGATGGCTGCTCAGTCAACAGTCTCATGAATATACCCACTGTGGTGGTTTGAATAAGAATGGCCCCCCCATAGGCTTAGTCACCCACAAGCAGCATATTTGAAAAGATTAGAAGGATTAGGAGGTGTGGCCTTATTGGAGGAAGTGTGTCACTGGGGCTGGACTTCGAGGTTTCAAAATCTCATGCCAAACCCGGTGTCGCCTATGGATCAGGATGCAGCTCTTAGCCATGCTTGCCTGTTGTCACAGTCTCTGCCATACTGATAATGGACTAAAGCTCTGAAACTGTACACAAACCCCCAGTTGAATGTTTTCTTTTATGAGAGTTGCCTTGGTCATGGTGTCTCTTCACAGCAATAGAACAGTGGCTAAGACACCTGCCCTAACATACAGCAACAGGTTTCCTGTCATAAGTCATGGCTTCCTCTCCCATTTTCATTTTATTTTCATTGATGTATCCTTTAGGCTTGTTCAGCCCAATGGAATGAGCCAGAAAGCTACACAGGACAGAAGAAAGGCAGGAAGGGGGACGAGAACTCAATCACGTAAGGTGACAGCTCTTGGCAACAGTGACAGGTGGAAAGGAATCTCTTGAACCTGGCGGTGCCAGGTCTGAAGGCACGTTCCTTCAGGGAGCAGCTGGATCTTTCTGGTTCCTCTTCTGGTTTGTTCCCTCCCTCCCTCCCTTCCTCCCTCCCTCCCTTCCTCCTTTTCTTTCTTCCTCCCCCCCCCCTTTAAATTTTCTTGTGGGTCTGTATGTCAGTGTGTATGCATGTGTGTGTCTGTATGTGAGTGTGATGTGTGCCTACATGTATGCGCAGAAGCATGTGCCTGCATGTG
Source organism: Onychomys torridus (assembly GCF_903995425.1). Taxonomy (NCBI): domain Eukaryota; kingdom Metazoa; phylum Chordata; class Mammalia; order Rodentia; family Cricetidae; genus Onychomys; species Onychomys torridus. The sequence goes on along the minus strand of NC_050443.1, from coordinate 117,639,591 downwards.
TGTGTGTGCAGAAGCCAGAGGAGGCTTTCAAGTGACAGTCTTTGGCCCACACGGCACTGGGGTTACAGGAGCACATGGCCATGACTGACTGTTTACATGGCTGGTGGGGTTTGAACTCAGCCTCTTGGGTTTCAACAAGTTGTCTTACCCATTGGGTCATCTCTTCAGCCTCGGTTCTTCTTCCTACTTAGTTTTCCGGGGTAGTCTTCCTCATCTGCGTCTGTGGTTTGGTTTTAGTTTGTTTTGTGATGGGGTCTCATGCCGTAGCTGCCTTAGCTGCATAAGTGCTGGCATCACCCATGTGAGTCACCACGCTTGGCTTGGTTACTTGTCTTGTTCTTCTTGGTTCTGTTTTCTTTTCTGGTTCTGTGCCAGCCCAGACTGGTTTCGCTAGAGCCTGATGCATTTCCTGGCCTGTCTTTTCAGTGATAACTGGGCTTTATTGATCGATCAGCCTTCCATGGGAAAAGCAGAAGGTAAGTCACTCATTTGCTCAAAACACCAACTGGATGTTCCTTGAACGGAGTCCGCTGTGATTTTCTTTTTAGAGGGGATACATGGGGTGGTGAAATCATGAAGAAAGGCATTTTGAAGAGTACTATGGGGACTTCCTTCTAGGCTGGTGGTTCCTTTCTTGGTGTGGATCGTTTAAGGGGAATGTTGAGTAGATGGTAATAGCTCTACCTGATAGGAAGGTAGCTCTGAGACGTTTCTAGTCATTTAGACCTTCGAATGAACAAAAGAAAGTGGAAAACAAACAAAGAAATGAACCAAACCAAATAAAATAAAAATCAAAAAACAAAACCCCACCAAATCCTGTGAGCGAAAGTTCTGAGCTGTTCATAAACACAGCCATCTTCTAATTGCCTGTAAGTGGGGGGCGGCAGGGCCAGGTCATTTGCTGGCTCCTAAGAACCACATCCTGGCTAGGTTGAAATGAACCCATAACCTTTAGGTTCATATACTTTTCATGGCTTAGAGCTATCGACATCTCCTCACCCATGATCCCAGAGCTTACTTCACACAGGTAAAGCTTCCCCTGTGCATCTGAAAGTGCCTACCGCCAGCTTTTGGGATTCTTCGGCACTGTGGGGAGGACCTTGAGGCTTATTTGGGGTCTTGCCCTTTAGATACCTTTCCAGGGCCTTAGGCATTTTAAATCATGCCATGTCTTGTATCTTTGTTGATTTAATCGGTTATCATTGTGTGTGTATGGGGTGGGTATGCACACGCCATGGAGCTTGCGTGGAGGCCAGAGGACAACTTTGCAGTACCAGATCTCTCCACTTTCACAGAATGCGGGTTCTGGGGACTGGACTCAGGTGTTTAGGCTTTCCTCGGTCTTTAGTCTCCTCTCTTGTCTTTTTTGAATGTGGAAATAGAAGACAAAAAGGGTGTTGTGAATATATCATGTATCTGGATCCTTGACCCCAAGTAGGGACTAGGCGAGGCCTTGTGTCCCTGCCAAATGTGGCTAAGGACCATCCAAGGCAGTGAGGTAAGCTCTGGGCCACAGCAAGTGAGGGCCAGCTGAGTTCTCTGAAAGCTCCAACCGCCCTGGTTGCTGCTGCTAGTAATAGTGCTTAGAACAGTGTAAAGCCCCAGCATTGTTACAACCAACAGACAGGAGTAGCTCCTGACCAGCTAGACTCAGCTATGACAGTTACAGGGAGCCAGGAGCCAACACCACACCACAGCATTGCACACTATGTCACCCCCTCCATGCCATCCCACATCACACTATGCAGTACCACATCTTCCCACCACACTAATCATCCCAGAGTACCCCATTACATAATGCACCTTAATCCTCCCCACCCTACTTTATGCTATTTTATTCCAGACCATCCTACATCATACCATTTCAAAGAACATCATAAACCACCCCATTTCATCCCATACCACACAAGTCCACATTATGCAACTATACACCACACCATTCCTCACCATGCCATTCCATACTACACCATTCCACACTACGGCATTCCATCCTGTGTTGTCCCACATGATAGCACTCTACAATACCCCACCTCCTAAGACTATATCATTCCCTGCCATCTCACTCCTTGCCATCCACTCCTCCCTCCTCCACCCCCCAGCCCTCCTTCCCAAGCCACCCCACATCCCCACATCCCCCAAATTGAGGTCTCCCACAGGGAGTCAGCAGAGCCCAGCACACTGAGTCTAGGCAGGTCCAAGCCTCTTCCCACTGCACCAAGGCTGTGCAAGGTGTCACACCACAGGCACTGGATTCCAGAAGCCTGCCCATAGACCAGGGACAGATCCCAATCCTCCTGCCTGGGTACCTCCCAAACAGTTTGAGCCAAACAACTGTCTTTCATATCCAGAGGGCCTAGTCCAGTCCCATGGGGGCTCCACAGCCACCAGTCCACAGTTCATGGACTTCCACTAGTGTCAGGCTCCTGAATTTTGAGATGATAAGTTTGACACACCATTCCCAGTTTACACAACCACACCGTTGTCTATCACACATCTCACACCATACATTCCACACCCTACACCCCACCCCTCACAGCCCATACCATACATTTCATGTTATACCACATATTTCATACCATACAACTTTACCCCACACATTCTATACCACACATCCCACTATTTAACCCCACATATCCTACAGTACATGTCCCTACTACACATTTCACACCATACATCTATACTACACATTCTATACCACACTAGTCTGTATCACAATCCCATACCACACACCCCACACCATTAATACTGTACTATTCTATACCACTTATCTCATACTATATCACTCTGCTTCCCACCCCACATTTTATACCACACACTCCATATCACATGATTCAGCACCACAGTCCCACACCACACATCCCACACCACACATCCCACATCACATATTCTACACCACAAATCTATACCACACATTGCACACCATACATTCCACACCACACAATGTGTATCACATCTTGCACACCACACATTGCACACTACACTAGTCTATTCCACTCATCCTATACCACACATCATACCATACATTTCATACCACACTGATCTATGACATATATCTCACACTACACCACATATTCTACACCATGTATCCCATATTAGATCAGTCAACATCACACATCACTACCACATATTCTATATCACACACATCTACGCCATACATTCTATACCACACATCCTCATCACACTATTTAACACCAAATATCTCCACCACACATCCCCACCACACATTCTATATCCCACACTCCACACAATACACTCCTACACCACACATCCCACACCACACATGTGCACTATAAATCCCACACCACACACCTAAAGCCCCACATCACACATCCATACCACACATTCCACACAATAAAGGTCTATATCACATATTCCATATAACACATTTTATATTATACCATTCTGTAACATACATCACATTCCATACCACTCTATACCACACACTCACAACACCCATTCTATACCCATACATCTCCACCACACATCCCTCATCACATATCTACACCATATATCCCACATCACACATTCCACACCACACATCTACAACATATATCCCACACCACACATTCTATACTATACATTCCATACTGTTGTATACCACAGACTCCATACTATACCATCTTATGCCATACATTCTACACCACCTATTCTGGGCCATACCATTTTATAGCCTATATCCCAACCCACCCCATTCTACAATGCACGTTCTGTACTGCACTGGTCTATACCACACATCCCTCCCCACAAAAGAATGTGGCTGCCACATCAGCCTATCCTGTTTAGTTCCTCACTTCTGGTTGCCCGAAAACAAGAGCTATGCATGTAGAAAGTGCCTTAGTTGTCCCCCAGATGTGGACACTCTCAGGGACCAGCAGAGGGAAGCAGGTGCCAAACCACTCTCCCTGTCATTAGCAGGTATCACTTTGTTCCCTTTGAGAGGTGCTAACTGTGGGAATTGCAGGTGACCGAGGGCAGATCCACCCGTGTCTGGGTGTCTGCTGGAAGTAAACAGCAGGACCTGTTATAGAAATAAGCTGGTTTGCTTCCGAGTTTGTTATCTTCTGTGACACAGACACCCTGAGAGGGACAGAGGTGCCCTTGGCTTCACACATTGGACATGGTCGTAGGGAGGACCAGGCATAGATAATGTCTAGGAGGAGGAGTATGGCATGGCTTAAGTGAAGGAGGCTTGAATCCAGGGCTCAGTTAAGCCCTGGTATGTGGTTCAGAAGACCAGCGTGTGTGACTGTGTCTCAAGCCTGGGAGCAGGAAGGTGGCGGTTCACTGCTGGACATGTGTTGGGGAAGTTCCAGTAGCCATGGAGTATCAACTATGGCCATGCAGTCTCAGAACCACTGACCATTTTGTCCCTGGGTCCCAGGTGAAATGCCCAGCACCTGCACCACAGCCTGCAGACATACAGAAGGTGTGGCACTTCAGGTGGTCTACTTTCTGTGTCTCTCAGCTATTCTCATCTGTAAACTATCAGTGGAAAGTAATAAAACCCATGAAAGTCCACAGGTTCTGGGCCAAGCTGTCAAGAAGGCAATTGCAGTATAGGCTCTTAAGTGGGTGGCTTTGGGCTGCTGAAGTCTGACATGGCCCTCGTGCAGAATCCCTATGGGGCTGCTGGCCCCTGCTGTGAGTCCTGTGCATGGAGGCAGGGGGAGCAGAGGGCAGGCACTTGGTGCAAAGGGAGATGAATGTAGGCAAGGGCCAGGGGCTTGTAAGGAGTGGAGGAAGGCAAGGCTGAGCTAGGTAGCTAATTCTGCCCAGTGGGTCCCACAGGGTGGGCACTGCAAACACCCATGCCTCCTGAAGCTCCAATCAGTTTACTTATCCTCCGCCAAGGGCAAGTTTCCATTGTGCAGAGTTTGAGGATGAAAGCCACAAACCATTCCAACCTAGGGCTGACAGCCATGTTGGGTGTGGCACCTGGGGGCAACAGGAGAGAGAGTCAGAAGCCAAGGCACCCTTGAGCCTAGGCTGCTCTCCTTTAAGAGCTGCCAGTGCCTGGAACAGGTAACCTTGCTACGGTCGGGAGAGAGCATGGACACTTCAGCCAACAATGCTGAAGTGATGTGGCTTTGGGCATCAGGGATTTCTCTTCTTGGGTATTTTTGAATGGAGCAAGAAGCAAGTGAGGCAGTGTCTCAGGCTCCTTACTAGGGAGACACACAGGTCTGCCCTGAGGCACCCATGCCCATGTCCGGGCTATGGACATGTTATCCTGGTGGCCGTTGACATTCTCGGCACGCACCCCAGCCTGAGCTGCCCTGTGCGCTGTCCCTTAGGAGCATACACAATGCATTATTTACTCAGCTGTCAGCCTTGCTGGAGACTGATAGGCAGCAGCCACAATAAAAGCTTGTGGGAGCCTTCAGAAAGGGCCCCGCCATGTCTTGGACACTGTTCCAACCCGATGACCACACTGCTCTTACCCCTTTCTAGTGAAAGAAACACCCTTCCACTCCTCTTGTGGCTGTAGCTGCCGAAGCCCTTGGACTTTCTGAGGAGCAGGGCCAGTAGGGAGGGCCTGGTGACCTGACTGAGGCCCCCCTGAGTGGGAGGGAGCCTTGTCTAGGACTAGACAAGGTTTCCCAGGGTACGGACAAGAGCCCCATGGATGGATGCCACTCTGTTGATTAAATGATCCGACATTGCTGTGTGCCTGCAGCTAATTAGTATGAACAGCACCAAGTGAGCCAGTGAGCAGACAGACCTTGGCAGGCAGCCAGAGACCCAGGGCAGCCAGACCCTGCTGCCCTCGGTACCAGCCCCGTAGACTTCTCCCACTCCAGGAATGAGCACGGGCTGGACAGTTGCTAACGACCTAACCACCCCGTAAGTTACTTCCCTGCCTAGGTCTCCTCCACTTAGCAGAGGTGGTGGTGCTTGATCTGGCATGGACGCAGGGTGCCCTGAGCTGTTAGCCCCTCAGGGCTGCATACTCACCATGAGCCCTGCAGAGTTAGAGGCAAGCGCACCGGTGGGGTTGCTGGCAGCGACCACTATGTTGCGCCCTTCTCCCCTCTAGCCTCCATGGCCATTTGGAAGGTCAAGTCCCAAACAGCAGTCCCTGTGGGGCTCCCGAGAAGGCGACCTCAGAGTGACTGTGACAGAATGGGTGAGGATCTGCAGGCTGACCCACCTGCAAAGACAGTGCATGTTCAGAGTGAGAGGGAGGCTCTCCTAGCCCGTTACAGGCCAGTACCCAGGTACACTCAGGGAGCACCCACTCCCTTTCCAAGTTCGCCCCTTTCTGGCTCCTATCAACCTGGCCAGCCTGTTGGAGTCCCTGGCTCAGGCTCCATCTGAGGCATCCAGAAAGGTGGTGACAATCTGAGCTTTGGGACTCTGGAGGAAACCTGCCTTCTGGCAGCCAGAAACCATCCCTTGAGTAGTCCCTGCTCACCATCCCAATTGTAAGAATGCCACTTGGTTATTTCAGGCTGCACAAGCCAGATCAATATTATCAATTTAAAACAAGAGAATCAAATAAACCTGAATAAATCTCTCAGTGCCCAGCAGACCTGGCTGGCAGAAGCTTCTGTTACCTGACACGGCCAGACCTTGAGGGCTAGTGTCTCCCACATGGACATTCTTGCCTGTGCTGGAACTATGTGGTCTTGCTAGGGCTCTAAGCCCTAGACTTACCCAAAGTTATTCAGAATCCACCTTCCAACAGCAAGAGTGGTCCAACCCTCATAGCCCCAGAAATGGCCCTCATGAGTGGACACTGAGGCGGGCCAGAAGCTTGGCCAGAAGCACCACCCCTCCCCTTTTCTTCTCAGACACCCAACTTCTCACCTATTTTGGTAAAGGCAGCAGGAGAGGCACAGGTCTCACGCTTCTCATAGGCGAGATGTGGCATGTCCCTCGTGCTAGGGAAGAGCTTTCTATGACGGAAGGCATTCGACTGGAGCTTGTGAGTGGAGTTATCAACAGATTGCAGGGCTGCAGCCTGGCGACTGGCTGTGGTCAGAGCACTGCGCTGGGGACAGAGCTCTGCACCCGGAGGGAGTGAGTCAGAGCCGAGGAAGAGCAGGCGTCCAATGCGCTCTCTGCAGGCAGTTTCCAGCTCTGGGTTGGGGGACGCCAGCCGCCTGCGCGCCTGATTTCTGCAGCAGCAGCCAGGGGAATGAAGGACCGGCCGGGAAGCAGGAGCTGTAACCATGGGGACTGGGGGAGGCGCGGACCGCGGCAGCGCCGTGCCCTGGCTCCCTGCGGAAGAGCGGGAATGGTTCTTCCCAGCCCGGCGGCCCGCTGCCCGTCACACTGCAGAGTCGATTTAAAGAGACAACCGACTAGGGTTTGCTGCTTGCTTCCAACAGATTCAGACAACTCACATTAAAACATTTCCCCCAAAAGGAGGACAGCAAGCATGATGTTATTTCATTTTTAAAAGAGATTGCTGTCTGTTGAGGGCTCCAGGAACAGGAAGGTGAAAACGGAAATTGATTTTGGAAGAATCTCCACAATCCTGGCATTAAAATATTTCTCAGATCCAAATATGCCAAAACTGGGGTGAAGTCTCTCTGAGCATGAGTCAGCAGGGTTGGTCCTGCCTGTGGACAGGGCCTGGCTGGGTAGGAAATGTCTTCCCTAACCCCAGTGTTGAACCCCTTCTCCCAGCCCTGGTCAAAAGAACTGAGCACCGCGAAGCAAAGTGTACAGGCGTGTTTGTCAGAGGCCAGAGCCCAGGCTCTCAACTGTAGTTGGGATGGCCTGACCCAGGCTGCTGCCTGAGGGGAGCGAGGGCCAGGGTCTAGATTTTTCATAAGGTTAATCCCCTTGGGAAATGTTGGCATGGCACTGTGATTGGAAGACACCTGTTTGGGGGCCACTCTGGTTCCTCTTCACCTGGTTCAGCCCCGCCCATCTTCTTTGCTCTTCTAGGTGCTCTTAAGGCTAGTGCATACTCCAAGGGTGTCCCCAGGTTGGAAGCTAGAGTTCCTGGGGAGAGATTGTTAAGTCTTGAAGGCAGAATTAGATCCAGGGACATTGTAATTCTTGGTTTTGTATGTCCTGTGGTGTGTAACCTCTGGGTGGGGTGTGGTCAAGCGTCCTCTGTCCCAGAGCTCAGTGGGAACATTGAGATGAACCCTGAACTTCAGATAAAGGGACTTGAGAACCAGAGAGGATTCTGCCTGCTCAGCAACCTATCAGTTTTGGAGACCTTCATGTGTTCTAAACTCTGAGAGTGGCTTCTCCAGGGACTAGAGGCCAGCCAAGTCCCTCCCTGACAGATTCTGGCTGATGGTCATGGTCAAGTGGGTAGAGGAGGCAGTATGGGGTGTGTGTGTGTGGTGGCTCTGGACCAGAGTGGACTCTGACACCTATCTCCTGCACATGGCTCCAGGATTATCACAGGTGGCCCAGACCCTCAGGAGAGGCAGAATAGCACAGGCTACTGGTCCTTCACTCCATGCACAACTTGAGTGATGTCCCCCAGCCTCTTCCTAGAGTAGCCATAACCAAGAATTTGTGCTTGGACTGTGCTTGGGCCCTAGCTGAAGTTTCCAGAATCAAAGCCCAGCACCTGGCTTCATGAATACTGGCACTGGACTAATGGCTTCCACTCACTCACAGCTGCTACATATGCCCCTCTGCAGCCATGCCAGGGCCTAGGGTTGGAGCTGCCCAAGGAGGGCATCACTTCAGAGCTGATCTCTGGGGTGGCACTGGAGACAGAGGTGCCACGATGACCTCCGTGGTGGTCCATGTTCTATATCAACACAGAATAGTTTTCCTATGGCAGTGGTTCTCAACCTTCCTAATGCTGCAACCCCTTTAATAGAGTTCCTCATGTTGTGGTGACCCCCAACCATCGAATTATGTCATTGCTACTTCATAACTGCAATTTTGCTATGGTTATGAATAATAATGTAGATATCTGTTATGCAAGATATCTGATATGCAACCCCCAAAGGGGTTGCAACCCACAGACTGAGAACCACTGTTTTATGGGATGAGGAAACTGAGGCATGGCTTGGCCAGGTATGTTTCTGGTTACCACCAGCCTTTGCGGCTGCTCTGGGAACCACCCTGTCTTATTTGCTAGGCAGGCTACACTTGCCTCTTACTGAAAGCGTATTTGGCTATGGGCTGCTTTTTCTATTTAAGGAACCTGGCAATGTGGCTCAAGCCTCTGGTCTCTTGTCTCTCAACACTCACTTGGAGTAATGTAAATTACCCTGTAGTTAGGAACCTGCCCCCGACCCAGGGCGGGGGCTGGGAAATATTTGCCATGGGCCCACATGTCTGTGCCTGCAAGGGCTGTGAAGCCTAATCCCTTCTTTATGTTGCTCCTCTGGGCACCCCCAGGCTTGCTTTGGGACACAGCCCAACCTCTGGGTGTCATGGATATATAGTCATCTCAGAATACCTGCTAACTCCTCAAACTGGTCAAAGAGGAAAGCACAGGAGAGGACAAAGAACTGAAATAACCCCCAATCCTAGGCCACTAGGATGCAGGCAACAAGGGCCCTCACTGAGGACAAGTAAAATCCCTCCATGTAGAGAAATGCCAGTTTCTGCCCATGGGTGTGGGTCTTTGCTCAGGGCACACTCTGCTTACCAAAGTTCCCCAAGTCTAGTGCTCAAAGAGATGCCAGCAGAAGATGAGAGTTTCTGCGTCTATGACAGTCACACAGGACAGCAGGGATATAAATGACTGGAGTCTCCAGCACAGGCTGGTACTGTTGTCCTTGAGGGTTTCATCTCAAGAAGACCTCAGCTGTGGTCTTCAGGCCTGTCCACTGCCAGGCAGGTCATCCTACCTAGTCATCCAGGGCCATCTTCCTCACGTGTAGTAAAAAGCAAGTGCTGGTTAGCATTTGCAGCATCTACAAAGTCTCCTCTGTGTAATGGCCCCACGTGTTTTGGCTGAGACAGGACAGCAGCCCCTGTGGGGACACAGCACAGACCATCCCACCAGGCTGCCACTTCCATAAAGGGCCAGACAGCACCTCTCTCAGGCTCCACAGGCCAGATCCTCCTCACAGCATTCCACCCTGCTGGTGGAGACAAGTTCTCAGCAAAGGGCTGGCTGGGTGCCAACACTGGAAAAATACACAGTTCTCACGTGTTATTCTTATTTTTTCCAACCTTTTAGAACTGTGAGAGAGGACATCCTGCTTATGGGTTGTATGTGACAAGCTGTGGCTGTATTGGCTCTGGGGCCATTATCCCGGGAAACATGTCCCATTGCTGGCATGGGACAGTGCCTAGCTGCTCAGCTGCTTCCTGCCACAAATCTTACCACTGACATCCTCTCCAAAAGGAGTGTCAGTGGACAATAAAGGTTCAGAGGCTCCAAGACTACGTGGCCTGTTTAAAGCATAGTCCTAGGTCTCTCTGCAGATGGACAGCTCCAGTTCCCTCAGTGCCCTCGGGTTCTGCCTCTCTTCCAGAGAGGTTAGTTTTTTGGACTGTGAGATCATCCAGCCAGTCTCACAGACTGAGCTAGTGGCTCTGGCCTCCTCTGAAGTGTTAGGATCTCAATCAAAGCTGTGGCCTTCCCAGCAGCCTTTGAACCTGGCTTATTGATGTCGTGGAGGCATGTATGCTGAGTACAGGCAGCTGGGAGTTCTTGTCAAACTCTGCCTGGTTAGGGACAGAGTCTAGATGGGTCACAGTCCACTCCATTGCTCAGAAGGAGAAAGCTTGGCTGCCCTGCAGTGGCTAACAGGAAACCCAAACATCCAGAACCCAGGGCCTCAGGAGGCCAGGCTTCTTTCTGTATTGTTTGGCTTCAGGAATCTGCAAGCTGTTAGCGGGAGAACAGGAAACAGTCCAATGAGGAGGCTGAGATTGAGTCACACACCTGGTTGGTAGAATTGAGACTCTCTTTCCTGTCTCAGAGGGGTTGAGGCTACCAAGGACATGGCAAAGCACTTCTAAGAAACATTTCATCTTAGAATAGGGATGGCCTTGGCTGGCAGCTAGTGCCCTGGTTAGATGCACCTCTTCCAAGTACTTGAGTCTTTATAGCTGTAGGCTTCTCCGCCATTTTGTGGGGATCAAGAAACTGAAATGGGAAACAGGTAGATGTGGAAACGGTGGCCTCTGGGGGATGCAGCCTGACCCTGGAGGGGGTGGGACTGTGGCCCTGGTCTCTCCGTGTGCAGCATCTGGCCTGCAGAGCAGAATTAAAAAGGCTCTTGGGTTGCTGTGGAAACCAGCCATCTCCCCACCCCCCAACCCCTACAGCATCAGTCTGAATCTGTACAGACCATTCCTAAAAGATTCAAGCCAACAAACTCATTCTCACCTCGAGGAAAGATGAGTTTGAGAAGCAAATAATGAAATCACCAACTTCCAGTATTCTCTTGCTGCTGGCTCTTTAACAAAGCACAGTTGGACCCTTGAGAGGCCCAGGGCGAGTCCAGCCCCCATCACAGCCTTGGAGGACAAGGAGGTAATGTGCAGCTTCTGCTTGGTAACAAACAGACATTTTGGCATTTCACAGGTGCCTAGAAGGCCTCCTGGGCAGATACGGGGCCCTGGGTTATTCAGATTGAAGCAAAGAGAGATCAGGCCCTGTTGGCCTGGGAGCTGTGAAGACCGCAGGTTATGGAGTTTTCACCTTGACCCCTGACCCCAAGTGCCTGGTGCCTCACTGAGCTCCACTTCCTCAGCTTCAGACCCTTCCTCTTTCTTCAGAAGGCCATTCTCCTTCCCTGGGGCCCTTTTGGTTTTGGGGGAGGTTTGAGAGCTGCTGGCAGGAAGAGGGAGACACTGGCAAGGCTACCCTGTGGAGAACCTGCCTCATTCTACCAAGATCATAGAGGCAGCAGGATATCCTGGGACACACACAGCTTCTCTTCGTTCCTGCTAACTCCATGGTAGATTCTGGAAGAGATACATGGTTTCATTGCCCACCACGCCCACCCATGCTCCAGACAGGGAGCCTGGTACACTGGGCCCAGGAGTAGAGGGCTGGGCATGGAAATCTTGTTTATTCTGCAGGCACTAGGGAGCCACAGAATGATGTATCCGAGGGACAGAGTAAGAAGCAGGTTTGTTCTTAGTTGTCATGGTGATGGGTGACATGATACAACTTTGTGGCTCTCAGCTCCCTCACTTTGTCCCTTGAGGCCTCATAAGCTTTAGACACAGCCTTCTGAAATCTTCACTGATGGGACATGTCTACCACGCCCTAGCACACTGCTGATTCGTGTCCTCAGCACCAGAGTAGTATAGAGCAAGGGAGCTAAAGCGGCCACACCATGAAGTGAGTCCATAGCCTTTTCCAGGATCCACGTATCCCCTCCCCTTGGAGATATACCCAGGTCCTTCAGGAAGGTAAGAGGAGCTGCCTTGGTTGATACCAAGGCACACCTGCCACCCCCACCTTGAGGCACAAACAGATGTACAGTCTGATCTCTAGCTGCTTGCCCTGACCCCTGATAGCTCTGGACATGCACATGGATGGCCTAGATAAATCTCTGTACACGGACTTGGGTCTCCAAATAAGAGACCCACTGGTGCCTGTTGGAGGACACCAGCCTCACCTGTCACCAAAACATGCTAGCACCAGCATCTTTCATCTCCCAGGACTGAAGTGTGGCCTGGACATGTGGCCACAGACAGGGTGAGGACGATTCCCAGGAGCTGCAGAAACCTCTGGCACTGCACAGAATTTCAATAAGAGCTAATCACAGGGGGAGATAAGCAATACACAGAGCCTGTCCTCACAGGCTAGACTGATAGCAGCAATGACTGTGGCAGCTAGTGAGGCACACAGACACCAGGCACTTGCAGCACTGTGGGGCACCCCAATGTCCATTTTCAGGAGTTAACCTGGCTCCTCAGGGACATTTTTAAACACAGCATTTCTAGCCAGACCTGCTGGGACTTTCTGAAACACGAGCACACTCTCTATCTTCATCTCAAATGTGAGCTAAAGATGGAACAGAGACATCCAGTCACCCAGATGGCTTTAAGTTTCAGGGACCACTCTGGTCTCCAGACCCCAGTAATGAGCCAACAGCCTGGCTTTCATGAGAAGATGCCACCTCATAGGGTGAGGGTGTTGGGGGGTAGTGTGCTGTGGGCAGAAGTCACCTTTGCAGCCCTTCTATCAGGTAGATGTGACTGCAGGGCTTGTTATGCCTCCCCAGTCTCTCAGTGGACAGCTTCTTACACACTCTCCTCCCAGCCTTCCTCCTCCTTCTGCCCCAGTTCATCCACCTGTTCCCTCCCAACTCTTCAGTTCATCCATCCTCTTCCTTGGCCACTGTCAGGTATGAAGAGGACAAGAAGGTCAGGCCCAGATCCAGTTCACAGGGCACCTGTCCTGGAAGGCAGAGGATAGATAGTCCCTCTTAGGTGCAAGGCTGCTGAGGAACTGTCCATGGTGCTGACTAGACTGTCTGATGCCCAAGGTCCTCTTCCTGTTGCAGACCTTCCATTTAGCAGCTAGATTATAGCTGGGGCTTGGAGCCTGGGGCCTCCATCCTCAAAGCATTCTGGGCGCTGCTAACCAAACCCTACCTGGACTGTTCATCAGTGTGACATGTATTTGCTATCTGCCTGCCTATGGGGGCGGGGCTGTCTCCTGCTGTGTCCTCTGGCAGTTGGGCCAGAGCAATTTAACTAAATTAGCTGTGGTGGAAAGCAAGTTGCTCCACCTGGCAATTTTGTTAAAGTAATTATTTATTTAAAAATTAATGTTTCTGAGTCACTGGTTTTTCTAGTATTAGCAATTTTGGCACAACCTAGGGCAGTCGTCTACTTCTTCACATTGGGAAATAATTCTTTCTCTGTTTCAGAAATATCTTTAAGCCTAAAAATATCATTATATTTTTAAATATCTAATAATTTTCCAGCCAGTCATTCGTGCTTTGAGCTCTTGGTGAGAGCAGAAGTTTGGAAGATCTTAAATATCCAGCTCAGGGATGGGTTGGAGGCAGTTGAATACCCACTCTGGGGAGTGGCCAACAAATCACACTATGTAGGGCAGTACTGCTCCTCTGTGAGCTCTCCTCACAGACACCATGAGTACTGTGTGTGAATATGTGTGTTAATATGTGAAAATGAGCAAGCCAGCATGTATGAGCAGACTGTGTAAATGTGTTTAAGAAAATGTGTGCTCAAATGATTGAGTGTGAAAGTGTGTGCAAATGAGTCTCAGAGTCCAAGTGTGTACAAGTGCACCTGAATACAAGTGAGCTCCTGAGCACACAAGCCAGTATGTGGGTGTGTCAGTATGCTACTGTGCACAAACATGTGAGCGTGTCAGTGTGCAAACATGCAAGCTCAGGTGGATGTGTGTAAGTATATGAATGTATATAGTTGTGAATAGGTGAGTATAATAAGTGTGCATGTAAATGACCATGTGTGCAAATACAGATGTATGTGAATGCATGAGTGTGAATGTGGATGAGCAAGCAAGTACAAATGTGTGCAGGCATGCAAATGTGGGTTTGTGCAAACATGTTAGTGTGAATTGTTTGTGGTTGTGGAAGTATGAACATGCACAAATACATGTTTGAACATGAACAAATGTGTGTGTGTGTGTGAATGTATGTGATCATGTAAATGTGAACAAATGTGTGAGTGAATGTTAGAGTGTAAATATGCACAAGTGTGCATATGAGTGTGTGGGTATGAATGTGTATGAACATATAGAAGTGTGTGGTGTGTGAGTGGGAATGTAAATGAACATGAATGTGTACAAACATATAAATATGAATGTGTATGAGCATGTATGTACACTTTAGTGTGAATGTGAGTGTCTTGGTTAAAGTTTCTATTGCTGTGGTAAAACACCATGTCAAGAAGCGACTTGGGGAGGAAAGAAAGGGTTTATTTCACCTTATCACTTACAGGTCCGTCACCGAGTGAAGCCAGGGCAAGAACTCAGGACAGGAACCTGGAGGCAGGAACTGGAGCAGAAGGCCTGTAGGAGTGCTGCTTATTGTGGCTTGCTGACCCTGCTTTCTTATGGCACTTAGAACCACCAGCCCGGAGGTAGCATCACCCACAGTGATCTAGGCCCTTCTAAATCAATCATTATTCAAGAAAATGCACCATGGGCTTGCCCACAGGTCAATCTGGTGGGGGTGTTTTCTCGATTGGAATTCCCCTTTCCAAACTGACTCTAGGTTGTGTCAAATTGACATAAAGCTAGTCAGTACAATTGATCCCTTGTCAACTTGACACAGAGAAGTAACTATTTCACTAGATCCCTTCCTTTCTTGTTTGTTTCCAAGATGGCATGTTAATATCACTACCATGATATAAAACACAAATGATTGTGAATGTCCTTTAAAGTCCAGTTCCTTTAAAATACCCAGCCACTTTCAGTGTTCAAAGCCTTCCCAAGATATTTCAAGTCTCTAAAATATTCATAGTCTCTAAAACTCCAAAATCTCTTCAAAATCCCAATTCTCTCAACTGTGGACCCCTATAAAATAAAAAGTAAGTTAAATACTTTCTTATTCCAAGAAGGAAGAACCAGGATACAGTCTCAATCTGAACAAAGCAAAGTCAGACTCTAACAGTGTAAATAACCCAGTATCCCATGTCTGGGATTCACTCACAATCATCCAGGCTCCCATGGTCTGGATAGCTAGCTCCACTTCCCAAGCCTGTTATCTGAAGCATACACAGCTTGTTCTGTAGGCTCAGGCTAGCTCTACTCCACGGCTGCTGCTGCTGCTGTCCTGACATACACAGCTTGTTCTGTAGGCTCAGGCTAGCTCTACTCCATGGCTGCTGCTGCTGTTGTCCTGACATACACAGCTTGTTCTGTAGGCTCAGGCTAGCTCTACACAGTGGCTGCTGCTGCTGCTGCTGCTGTCCTGACATACACAGCTTGTTCTGTAGGCTCAGGCTAGCTCTACTCCATGGCTGGGGCTGCTGCTGTCCTGAGCAGTCATTCTGTACTACAGACAGCTCGAGAATGCTGGGGTCTCCACTGCAACTGGGAAGCACTTTCACTAATAACATCTCCTGAATGTCTTCAGGGACTCCAGCATTACCACATGGTGCCAACCCTCAGCTCTTCTCCATGACCTCTTCATGCTTTCAAAACTAGTATCTAGTGACTACCAACTTCAGCTGCTAGCATGAAATGCAGCTGTGACTACCCCAGACCACAGGTTCTGTGTGCTGAGCCTGAGGAAATACTATCAGATGGTTTTACCTCAGTAAAGCTGGTCTCTTCTTAGTTGTAGTAATTCCCCAGTCTCAGCTGATCAGTAACAATTGCCCTAGAAAAGTTAAGGTTTTACTCCCATGGTCCTAGTCTCTTGGTAATCACAGCAGATTCTTCAGCTCCAGCTGGCCAGACACGCAGATTCTTAAAACATCACACACATGGCCCTGGTGGAGTCTTATTTAAGAGGCCTTCAAATCTTCCCTCTGAAATGACACAAGCCAGGTCCCCATTGTCTGCATATGTCTCGATACTCTTCCAAGATGTCACACAAAAGCCCACTGGGTGCTGAACACTAAATGACTTTTACAGCTCAAAGTTGAGATGCTACCACAGTCTTTCCCCAAACATGGTCAGGTCTGTCACAGCAGTACGCCACTCCTGGTACTCATTTCTTAGTTAAGATTTCTAATGCTATGATTAAACACTATGACCAAAAGCATCTTTGGGAAGAAACAGTGTATTTCACCTTACAGCTTATGGGTCCATCATTGAGTGAAGGCAGGGCAAAAACTCAGTGGAGCAGAGGCCCTGTAAGAGTGCTGCTTAGTGGCTTCCTCCTGTGGTTTCTTCAGCCTGCTTTCTTATGGCACCCCAGAACACCAGCCCAGGGATGGCACTTTCCATAGTGATCTGGGCCCTTCCACACCAATCATTAGCCAGGGAAATGCACCATAGCCTTGTCCACAGGCCAGTCGGGTACGGGCATCTTCTCAATTGAGGTTCCTTTTTCCAAAATGACTCTAGCTTGTGACATAAAACTAGTCATCACAGTGAGTGTGTTTTCACACACAGGTGTGAATATGGATGATTGTGAGGACAGGAATATACTTATGTGTGTGTGTGTGAATGTGCTTAAGAGTACAGATTTGAGTGTGTGTGTATGTGAGTCATGTGAGCATGTGAGTGTGAGTGTACTAGTATGAGTGTGCACCATTGTGCATGAACATTCATAAACATGCAGGTCAGATTATGTGTAGTCAGGTGGTATTAGGAGTATGGGAATGTATGTGAGTGTGCAAGCATGTGTGAGAGTATGCTCATATGTGTGTGCCATCAGGTGTGAATTCGTGTTAACATAAGGGAATGTGCATGTATAGATGTGAATCATGTGGGCATGAGTGTGGATGTTAGTATGCATGTGTATGTGTTTGTGTGAGTGTGGGTGAGTATGCATGAGTGTGTGAGCATACAGGTGTGAATGTATGTGAGTGTGAATACAGATGAGCTTATGGATTTGAGTGTGTGTGTGTGTGTGTGTGTGTGTATAAAACTGTGCCAGTATGGGAGTCCTCTGCACTGACCATGTCTGTACAGCCATGGCTGGTCAGTTGGTGGATGGTGATTGCTCTTCCCATGCTCTGCTGCCATATTTTCAGATATTACCTTCTTCCTGTTTACTGCCATGTTAAAAAACCCAATAAAAGTAGTTTAAACAATAAAAATGAGAAATTTGTAGTGGAGACATTTAGTTTTTTTTTCTTCAGTTAACTTCTTATTTTGGTGATTGGGCTCACTCCAGTATTTGCCCATGCTACAAAGTGGGACAGGAAAAACAATTAAACCAATTCCAGACAAAAAGTCAAGAAATAATGGGAAAGTAAATGTAATGGGAGCAGAAGCAGCAACTCTCGCTTGAGCAGGAGGTTCCAACAGTATGGGAGTGGTCAGAAGTGGGGCTTTGGGGATGGAATGGCGGGACCTACCAGTAGGGACAGCAATGAAGGTGGCAAGGCAGGACTGAGGAGGGATGTCCCACTGGATGGGTGATGGTGGAGCAATACCAAACTCTCCCTAAGAGAGCCAACCTTTTTAGGAGCCATGCGGTTGGCCACACTGTAAGAGCAGTTATTGGCACTCTCACCCTAGGGGCAGGACTGGTAATGTGCACTGATGGAACCAAACCAAGGTGCAGTGTGTGCAGGGGTTTGGTTGTTTGGTTTGAATGTTCCCAAGGCATTGGTTCCTAGTGTGCAACCATGGTCAAAGGTGGGACCTCTGGGGATGGGGCAGGGACTGGATTCTGAGTGTTCTGACCTGACTGATGGGCAGATCCACTGATAGGGTCATCATTGGCTGGTATGTTGGGAGGTGGTAGAAGCATAGGGGTGGATCCTGGAAAAAAGGGAAGGTACCCATGGGTGTGACTTATTTCCAGGCTCTTCTCCTCTCTCTTCCCTCCTTCCTTACGCTCCTGCTTCTTTGCCATGAGGCTGTTTTGCTCTGATCTCCTTACCATTTTCTGTCTCCCACAGGCTCTGAAGCAGTGAACTTTAGTGGCCATGGACTGAAACCTTTGCAACCAGGAGCCTGATGGACTCTTCCTCCTCTAAGTTGATACCTTAGGGTGTCTTGTCACAGTGAAGGATGGGAGTGCAGTGAAATTTAAAAGACTACAGGGCAGAAAACAGGTCAGTGTGAGCTGGCTTCACATGACTGGGAACTCTTTTTTTCCCCTAAGTTGGTGTATTTTGAATTTTAGAAGTTTATAAAAGTTAAAATCCTCATTAATTTTAAAATACATTTCACAAACTCCAAATATTTGACTGGTCACACCATATGTTCAACAGTTTTTCCACTGAGCACCAAGAAAGCTGTGGTGAGTGACGGGGCTGCTGGGAGAGAGAAGGTTCAGCCACAGTCTTGTGCACTTTCCTCCTTCTTGGTCTTGGTGAGCTGGTGCCCCAGCAGCAGGGTCCCCAGGAACCTAGACACCAGGAACTGCTGCTGAGCTGGAGGAAGGGAAGTGGGCAGCGGAAGTAGGGATGAGAAGGCAGGGGTGGGGGAGTGAGGAATCAGAGGCACTCCTGTGTCCTTCACCCTCATCATTGGAGCTATTGGCAGGTGGGAGGAAAGGGGCTGCATTTGCCCCTCCTCCTCCAGCACCTGAGGTATCACCACCCCAAAGGGCCATGCTGTGGTGGGTGCCTCTTGTAGCTCCCTACCCTTATCTGAAGAGGCTAGATGAGGCTGGCTGGGTCTGGGCAGGGCAGTGCACAGTGCTTTTGATAAAGTGTTGGTCACAGAGGACAGCTGCTGGAAGCCTCTGCTGAGAGTCTTGGCAAGGGGTGCGGGAGAGGGGGAGGGAGGGAGGGTCATAGCCTGCTCCCTGCTATTACTACAGGCCTTCTGTGACTCCAAGAAGAGCAGGTCCCTTACCACATTCCTCCAGGTGAGTGCAGGATCAGAGCTCTGAGGACTCATCCCATTCTTGGGAGAAATGGGGAGTCAGGGGGACTCTTGGATATTTGATGAGTTCCTGGAGATGTGGTGACACTTGACGATCGACCCATATATTTAGGCTGACGTGATCTGATTGTGCAGGAAACAAATCTCTGAAGATCCACTCTACACAAGCCCACCCCATCCTGGAACCTCCCCTCTGCCATAGCCCCCGGGCAATGCATACAAGAGTCTCTCACTGGGAAAATATCCCCAAACAACTTTTAAGTTTGAGGACTTGGTGTGAATAAATAGCTGCCCGACAGCGTGGAGCTCTCAACATGTAATGGGGTTTCCTGCACATCTTCTGCGTTCTGGGATGGCAGCGCAGCTCTGAGTTCACACAGAGTTTGCAAAGAGTTTAGATGGGTCAGCTAGGACCCAGTTCCTCTATCCTGGGCTCACCCTTCTGTACCTTTCTCCAGTGGGACCATACCAGGATGCATTTACCTCACCATTGCTCACTTTGCGGCCTGCAATAGCTGTGTTCCCAGGAAACGTCAAGTCCCCAGATCGATGAGTCCTCATCTGAGGTCCTTGAATCCCTTCCTTCCTTGTCCCCACCTGCAATGTCTGGTGCTTGAAGTCCCATGGCTCCAAATCTGTCCAGGAAAAAAAAAATCTAAGAAACAGTGACTGGTGTAGAGGAATGGAAGGGCACTGTGAAGCCAGGATCAGAGGGCAAGGCCGAGAGGTCACTGCAACGCCAAGATGGGGTGCTGGCAAGACCGATTAGCCTGGTTCTCTAGCAGAAAATGAAAGCTGAAGAGGCTCAGCCAGAGGATATTGGCCAATGTGTCCACCTCCAGATGTAGGGGCAAAGGTTATGACAGTCTAGACAGCCCGAAGCAAGCTTCATGCTTGATTACAAAGGATCTTTGTGGCGGTTTGAGTGTTGGGTAGTGCTATCATGGCTGTTTACAAAATAGCCGTTACCTTTCTGCTATCATGCTGAGTATTTATAGACAGTGATGAAATGTCTGGGGTTTGTTTCAAAATAGTCTGTGAAGAGGAGGAGGCTTGACCGAGATTTGGGTGACTGTGGTGTCTATGTTTCCTGTCAATGAGCATCAATCCTGAGAATGTCATGATAAAACTGAGCATGTGTGATAGGCCACTGCACTCTTGTCTCTGAGGTAGCCTGGCCACTTGCTGGGGTGACATATTTGTCCCCACTGGCTCAGCTCTGCAGCCTGAGCCCTGGTCTCTGAGGGAAACTTTAGCCCCCATGGCTCCCATATCCTGGTGACCAGAGTTAACAGAGTGCTTACTGACCAAGCTCTTGGCCTGCCTCCTGGAGGCTCACTGGCTACCCAGTGGCCCTGGACCAACATGGGGTCATTTTCTTAAGGATTTGTCACCAAGTGGTGGGATGCAGAGTGTATACAATGAGTATGAGATACAATTTAAAAAACACTGTTCCTAGGAGCTGTTTCTTCAGGCGAGTTTGTGGCCTCTGGTGATAGAGATGCCCGTTTCTGGGCAGTCTTCTTGGGCCCTGTTGCCTGGGCAGGTAGCTGCAGAGCACAGGCAGAATGGGTACAGTGGGAAGGAAGTCTAAAAGAGCTCTCCATCACTCCTGCTTAATGTCAGACCGTGAGAGAGAATGCTTTCGGGTAGATAATATTCAACTGGAAACAAAATTGAAAAGCATGATGTGACATTATGATTCTTAAATTCTCAACCAGGTGTAACCAACACACACAGATCTGGCTCTTGGTGTTGAAGATGACAAAGAGGTTGTAGAAGTAGCCACAGTGGGACAGTTCCCCACCTCTTGTGGGCAATTCTGTGCCCCTTAGGCTATGTTTCAGCTCCTGACTGCCTCGGCTCTCACAGGTCTATGCAGTGCGGTTCCCACACTGCCTTAAGGCCTCACCAGTGATGGATCCAATTATCTTCTGAGAGTCAGCCCACTGTCCCCTGCCTCCACCTCCCGACACCTCCTTCTCTGTTGACTCTACTCTGTGTTTACTTCTAGAAGTCTCAATGTGTCCTTGGTTGTCAGTATGTGCTATGCTTGGTCTTTGGGTGGATATTGCGAGGCTCTCACCAGTGCCTGGGTTACTTTCTCCACTGTTGCTGTGGCCTTTTGTCTTAGTTAGCATTTTGTCAACTTAACATGGGAAAAGGGAACCTCAACTGAGAAAATATTCCTATCAGATTGGCTGGCAGGCAAGCCTGTGAGACATTTTCTTGATTAATGATGTGGGAGGACCCAGCCCACCGTGGTTAGTGCCACCCCTGGGCAGGTAAAAGGAAGGAACACACCTCATGGGATGTATAAGAAAGGTAGCTCTGAGGAAGCCAGGGGGAACAAGCTAGTATGCGGTGTTCCTCCATGGTCTCCTCTGCTTCAGTTCCTGCCTCTAGGTTCCTGTCTTGAGTTCCTGCCCTGACTTCCACCAGTGATGGATAGTAACCAGTGAGGTGAAATAAACCTTTCCCTCCCTGAATTGCTTTTGGTTGTGGTGTTTATCACATCAACTACCTTCCATATATCAGCTGATATATGCTCTGGCATGTACAACCTAGTTCGACAATGTCCTTGTAGGTGTGTAGGCTTGAGGCAGGAGCTAACCAGGCTTGAATGTTCTAGAGGCCCTGAAAATAGACACAGAGCAGAAATCCTGTTGTTTATCTATTGGAAGAGAGAGAGAGAGAGAGAGAGAGAGAGAGAGAGAGAGAGAGAGAGAGAGAATGTGGTTGTAGTCCTTGGGTGGGACTTAAATCTATCTGTTCTCAAGGTTGAGAAAGAACGGTAGGAGCCAGAGATGTCAAGGACACCACAAGAAAACCCACAGAATCAACTGACCTGGGCTCACAGAGACAATTGACACTCAGGGAGCCTGCATGGGACTGACCTAGGCACTCTGCATATATGTTACAGTTGTTTATCTTGGTCTTTTTGTGGGGCTCCTAACAGTGGGAGCAGGGGCTGTCTCTGGCTCTTTTACTGGCTTTTGAGACCCTGTTCCTTATACTGGGTTGCCTTGCCCAGCCTTAATACAAAAGAAGGTGCTTAGTCTTACTGCAAGTTCATATACCGTGTTTTGTTGATATCCACTGGAGGTCTGCCCTTTTCTGACTACTGGAGGAGTAGATGGGGTGGGGCAGAGGGGAGGTGGGGGGGACTGGGAGGAGAGAAGGGAGGGGAAACTGCAGTCAGGATGTAAAAGAAAGAAAGGAACAAACAAACAAAGAAAGAACGGAAGGGAGAGAGAGGGAAAGAGAGAGAAAGAAAGGAAGGAAGGCAAGGCAGGAAGGAGGAAAGGAAGGAAGGAAAAAATACCATACTTCTGAAAATGCAAAAAAAAAAATCTATCTGTTCCCAAGTATCTCCCCGATGTGTGCTGGCCAGGTGAACTCATGGTGATGCACACTTGTGTGCAGTGAGAGATACGTCCAAAGTCAACACACCTGGAACTCAGTCCTAACTGGTGCCCGCGGTGACACTTTTGTGACATTTCTGGAGTGGGCAGGGACTCTTGAATCTGGGGCTCTCTGCCTAGATCTAGAAAGTGCAGACGGAACCAGGGACCTGGTTCTCCCTCCTCTTCCACATCTCCCCCTGCTTATCTCCTTTCCTTCTCCTCTACCCCTTTCTTGTCCTCTTCTCTGGTCCTTCTCCCTCTACCTCCTTCTCCTTTCCTCCTCTCCTCCCTCCCACTCCCCTTCCTTTTCCTCCCTTCTCTCCCCATTTCCTCTTCCTCTTCACTCTCTTCCTCTCCCGCCTCCCCTTTTCTTCTCATCCATCCTCCCTCTCTTCTTTCCTCCCCTCCATCTTGCTGCCTCCTCTTCCTTCTCTCCTCCCTCCTCCCTCTTCCCTCTTCCCTCTTCCTTTTTCTTTCTTCTTGGCCTCACTCAGTCTGGCCTATCTGAGAGCGGCTTTGTTCCCACCAACCAGCCCTGTGTGAAAAAGGGAGCTGAATCTGTTCACACTATACAGCCAGTGCAGAAACAGGGCCCAGAAAGATAGACTGTCTTATCTCCAGGCCTCTGCACTGGCAGTTGCCTGCCCTTTCAGTGCCTGGTGGAACCAGGTAGTGGGATTCTCTACTTTAAATGGGTAATAGAAACATCCTCGGCCAGGGCATCTAGAAGCATTAGTAGTCTCGCAGTGATTTGAAAAAACTTCCAGTGTGTTTCTTTTCTCTGTTTGCTTACAATTTGAGCCGTCTCTGATGGATTACTCTTCATTGTTGACTTGACTGGCCTTAGAATCACCTGGGAGACATATCTCTGGGCATGTCTGCAAGAGTGCTCCCAAGGGAGGACTAAGGGAAGACCTATTTGGATGGGTGGGTTGGGGTCCTAGACTGGACATAAAGGGAAAAGAAGAAGGCCAGCTGAACAGCAGCAGCAGCAGCAGCAGCAGCCCCTTCTCTCTGCTCCCCAGTTCCTTGAGTTGTGAGAAAGCAGCCTCCTGCTGCTGCATCCACAGCTGCAAGTTGTTTCTGCCTTCATGCTTTGCACACTCTGAGGAGCAGCCCTGTCAATTGTCAGCCCAAATGACCGCCCCTTCCCTAAATCCTTTCTACTCCATGTTTCCTCACCAATGAGAAAAGTAATGCGGATGCCATCCACTTGGCTGGGTCAAGTATGGTTAGTGTGAGCACCGCTCAGCCTGCCCTGGTCAAACCACGGGCCACTATGTCACCGTGTCTCAGCTGTAGGTATCAGGATTGGGGATTGGAATAGAGTCCAGACTGCTATCTCCTAGATTAGAACAAAGAAGGACACGGCTGGGCCCCTCCAGGGTTTCCTGTGTCATGGTGTGCTGCACCCTGGGTTGGGCCCCTTAGACGTATGTGAACTTGTTTATCGGTTTCGGTCTGAAATGATGAAAAGTCACTGAAGGGTTTTATGATAATGAAAACCAGCCATCCAGCAGCCATCCTGCAGTGATCCAGTAGTGAGCCACTCTCCTGTGCCTCCTGAGGGAACAGCCGATCAGCTTCACTAAGTGACAGAAGGTCGTAGTAGCCATGTGTTAATTAAAAGGATAAAGTGCCAGCATTCCCAGGGGCCTCGGAGAGCCTGGGCAAGTGGCAGGTATGAAATGCAGCCCAGGCTTGGGCTGCACAGGAGTATAATCTGTTCCCAGGCCCAGAAAGAGGAGGCTTTGCTGCATTCTGATACGAAGGAGCTGCCTGGGGTGGAGAATGGATTGTCAATGGCTACACAGTGCAGTGGGATCCAGGACTTCCTGTTAGATCACACCTGCGTGGTCCCCACCCCAGACAACATCTCTTGTGCTTAGGGGAGGATCAGGTCAAGAAATGTCACCCTGTAGTCTACACAGATCATCACCTGGCTGACAATCTTTAAAATGACACATGTCAGAACTCCTCATTGGCTGTTTTCAGGGCAACAGTGAGAGCTGATACATGAAGCCGGTTAGGTATTCTGTCCATGAGGATGAAGGACAGCATCCTTTCTCATACCTTGTTACTTACTCATGTCATTGCACCCACCCAACTCCATGTAAGCAGAGGCAGAAAGCCAAGAGTTCTGGGCTTTGGCCATGATGCTCTCCTGCCATGGAGGCAGCCTCATCTGGGCTTGGGGTCAGCAGTGACACACATACCTTCCAGAGGCCCTTGAACCTGCTTGTCTCAAATTCACCTGGGTTTCCCCAAGTCTTGGCAGCCCACATGACCTGTGGCCCACTTCAGTCCCTTCCTGTTCCTCTCTTCCTGCTGAAGGAGTGAAAAGAAATTTTATCCTTGGATGTGATGAATGGAGCTACCATGGTCCTCCACACACAGCTCCACTGTTGCACGATCTAGCTCCTCACAGTGGCCTTTAAAAGTCAGGTATGGCCTTGATATCTCCAATCTAATGGCCCTTCAGTCTATAGTGCCTCCGAGTGTGTCACTGAGGTGCCAGGCAGTGGGGTTCACAGTACCCAAGGTTAGACAGTGCCAATGGCTTAAGGACTCTGTTGCATCATGGAGCTAAGGCCCCTGATGATCCAGAAAAAGTCTCATCTCTGGGTCTCAGGGTGAGAAAGCCATCCCCAAGGGACTGGAGTCTTTAGTGCTGAAGGCTGCTTCTACAGTTGTTCCCCTACAGGGACCCTGGCACCTAAAGAAGGTCACGCACCGGTCCAGAAGAAGACCAGAGAGGATCTGAGCCATGCTCGAGCATCTCCTCTCTTCCACCGTTCTGCATCCAGTCAGCCTCTGCAGGCTTGCAGAGGCATGGGGGTCTATATAGCATATGTCTTCCTGCCAGAGATTAAACTGAAGCTGAGGCCTGTCACATGGTTACCCTTGTCACTTCTAGTTGCTGTCTACTATGTGGAAAGAGTGTACCACATGGGGGTGTGCCACCTGCAAGTGGTTTTGTTTTTGGCAGGTCTCCTCTCTGTAGAAACTTCAGGGCTTTACCTGAGTCAGTCCCCTCACCAGCTAGAATGTTCCATCCCAAGCAGAGATTTTCCACTGAGTCCCAGGTATTTGCAAAGCCCTTTGGCTTCATTTCTTCTGAAATGGCTGATGAGTACTTTAGTCACACTTGCAAATGACCATTGCTCTCCTCCCCAAGCTCAGGCTGTTCGGGTCCACAACCTGAGTTTAGTTCTTTGGTGGAAAGAGGTCAGCTGGCAGATGACCCAACATAGTTGGGCAGGGCTCACCTTTCAGGGAAGCATGTCCATCACCCTCCAAGGGACCATGAATGTGAGCAAGGAGAATGTAGCAGGAATCTTAAGAGTCTTATTAATAAAATAAAACCTGAGGCCAGTTATTGGGGTGAATGCTGGAAGATCAGAGAAGCAGAACAAGCCACAGCCACCTCACCTCTACAGTTCCTTAGCTGAATCTGTTTCCTCAGACTGGAAGCCTCTGTGTCCTCATCCAGAATGAATCTCAGCTGACTGTGCTGCTCCAAAGCCTAAAAGCTTAACCAGCCAAGTGCTTCTAGTTTCTTGTCCTCACGTCTTATATATCTTTCTGTTTTTGCCATCACTCCCTGGGACTAAAGGTGAGTGTCACCATGCCTGGCTGTTTCCAGTGTGGCCTTGAACTCACAGAGATCCAGAGGGATTTCTGTCTCTGGAATGACAGGATTAAAGGTGTGAGTGCCACCATTTTCTAGCCTCTGTATCTAGTGGCTGTCTGTTCTCTGACCCCAGACCAATTTATTAGGGTGCACAATATTTTGGGGAACACAATACCACCACAAGGAGCCATGGTGTTTCCATTGCTCCTGTTCTCTGATGAAGATCAGGGGCTCCAACTGCACAGAGCTTGTCTCGTGTCCTTGTGTCCATGTGTCCACATTTTCCACATTTATATCTCTCACACCCACCCGTCCCCACCCATCTGTGGACTGTGTGAGCCACAAGAACCAATCAAATGCAGTCATCACCTTTTACATGCACACTTAGTAATGAATATTTTTGGAAACACTAAACCTATAATTTCTTTGCGTAAGACAGAATAATTTTCACACAGTAGCTGAGGAATTCCCAAACATGTTTGTTTATGTTAAACTAATTTGTATGTTTACGATACTTGACCTTGTTTAAGAAACGTTTATAGAACAACCATCATTTGTTCTTGCATTCATTTGCGTCAGCCCCTTTCTTTGTAGCACTTGCCTGAAGTGAGCATTCATGGACGTTCTGCAGCCCCATTTGGTCCTCTGTGTCAGGTTGGCTCACAAGTCCCCACTGCTGTGTGGAGTTTCCATCTCTATCAGGCCTATTTTCTGAGCTAATGTGAGGGAGTAAGAACATCTCCCTAAATGCCTGTAATTCCCTGTTACTTAGGAGCTAACAGCTTTGTTTGTTTGTTTTTGTTTATTTGTTGGAGCCCAGGCAGGACTTGAACTTACTATGTAACTGAGGATGTCTCTGGACCTGATTCACTTGCTTCTGCTTCCTGAGTGCTGGGACATCAGGGGTGCTCCACTATACCTATGCCTGGTTTTATGTGGTGCTGGGAATGAGACTGCATGTTAGGCAATCACACTATCAACTCAGTTACATCATATTTTACTTCATTATATTTTACCCAATATTTGAATGTAAAGAAACATTCCTTGTGAAACATAGCAATAACAACAATAATAAAACATGCTCCCGTGTGTCTGAATTCATAAAGGTGTGATTAATTTGGGGGATAAAATAAATTGTTAGGGCTCCCTGGTCTTCCATGGAAACAATTGTCCTCCCCCCACTTCTCACCCACCTGCTACCTTGTCACCTCAGCAGTTACTGATCTTTCTCCTCTTCTGCATTTGTGCCCTCATCCATCCAGTCCCCCAACCACCTCCCCATCCATCCACTCCCCCAACCACCTCCCCATCCATCCATTGCCCATTGTCTTAGGGTTTCCATGTGATGAAACACCATGACCAAAATGTGCTTGAGAAGGGAAGGATCTATTTATTTAGTTTGTTATCAAGGGAAGCCAGGGCAGGAACTCAAAGATATCAGGAACCTGGAGGCAGGAACAGAAGTAGAAGCCATGGAAGAGGGCTACATACTGGCTTGCTTCTCCTGGTTGCTTGGCATGCTTTTTTTTGTTTCTTTTTTGTGTGTTTTGTTTTTTGAGACAGGATTTCTCTATGTAGTTTTGGTGCCTGTCCTGGATCTCACTCTGTAGACCAGGCTGGCCTCAAATTTACAGAGATCTGCTTGACTCTAGGAATAAAGGCATGTGCCACCACTGCCCGGGTGCATATAATATATATGTACCCGGGACCACTAGCCCAGGGGTGGCATCACCCACAGTGAGCTGAGCCCTCTCATTGATAACCTCAAGAAAATACACCACAAGCTTTCCCATAGGACAGTCCGAGGGGGCATTTTCTTTCAGTTGAGATTCTGTCTTTCCAAATGACTCTAGCTTGTGTTAAGGTGAAAAAAAAGTTAATCAGGACACTCATCTACCCATCCACACACTCATCTACCCATCCACACACTCATCTACCCATCCACACACTCATCTACCCATCCACACACTCATCTACCCATCCACACACTCATCTACCCATCCACACACTCATCTACCCATCCACACACTCATCTACCCATCCACACACTCATCTACCCATCCACACACTCATCTACCCATCCACACACTCATCTATCCATCCATCTGCTTCTTCATCCTCCCAACCATCTAGGCTGTGCTGGCTAAAGGGACATTTAGCTCTCAGTGGCACAAGGAGGACAGGCCCAGCCATGTGACTTTTAGCCGAGTCCAGACCTCTGTGTCCCACATCCCAAGGGAGGAGGTGGGAGCAAACTGCATCCTATTCAACATTAAGGGAAACGCTGCCTGCCTCGAGCCGGAGAGCATTCTTGGACTGAACTTTTTTTCAGTGCCCTACATTTAAACAGCTTGAATTATTTTTCAAGCACCATCATATTTAACCTTTAGAAATGATTGGCCTCCTAATGGGGTGTCTGCCTTTGACTGTGCAGCTGGAATGTGACAAGACCTCATTTCTTAGAGCACTTTTCTTCCCCCTCTGCTCTGAGCATAGGAAAACTAGATCCAGGCCATGTAAATCACCCGGTGTCCACTTCACATCACTAAGTGTAGGACAGGGTGTTGGCTGAGAGGCGGGACTGTGTAAGGGTGGGCCAGGAGGAGTTGATGCTCAGATGGGACAGTCTTTGACTGTGACTCTGGACCAGCAGAGAAGGTGTCATGAGCTTCTGGGGCAGGAGCTCATCCCAATTATGAATACATAGGCCCGAGTGGTCAGGAGGGGCAGGGTTACCTGACTGGCACTTGGGGCCACTGAAGGTCACTGAGGGAAAATGGCTTGTAACATTTGGGTTCAGATCCTTAGGGATCAAAACAGGTATTTAGAGATGAGTCAGAGAAAGTCAGGCACTCACTCCACCTCTGTGGACCATTCCATAGCTGCTCATGGGCCGAGAGAGACTGTGGTTTGAAGCCAGGCTAGACAGGAGTAGACCGGTCTGAACACTGTAGTGCCCTGGGGTGTGGAATCAGACTAGACTCCCTGAGAGGCTCCCAGTAAAGGCTCTGTCCTCACTCCTGCTGCTGTGACCTGAAAGAACCTGCCTGACCTTCACAGCTTGCTTGACCACTTCTGGGGCTCCTGAGCCAGGGAGTGTTTTCTAGAGATGACGGCAGCTCAGGTGGCTCTGGAAATCTGTGTGTGGGCTTGTTAATTTGTGGACTGATGGCCTGTGAGATAACAATTGGAGTGGATTCTTACCTGTTTTGTAGCAATCACTGGAACCATACAGTGCTAGATTGTGCCAGGGGCATCCCGTGAGACCCTCAGCTAGAACTCTTATTGGCTGTGATAGCACATTATGTCAGATATGTCTGTCCTGTGAGACCCTCAGCTAGACCCCCTATTGACTATGCCAATTCATCCTGTCAGGTGTATCCATCCTACAGGACCTCGGGGTTGGCTGTTCGGGATTCTACCTGACTCAGGGTAGGGTGAGTCTGCTGATTAGAGCCAAGACTTGCTACGGCAGTTAGCTAGTCTCGGGGTCTCCAGTTCCCCACTGCCTGATGGATGAGTAGCTTCTTGGGTAGGGGTCAAGTCAGGGAGGGCTGTCCTTGCCTGTGGTCCAGTGACACTAGACCTCATTGCCTGCCTTAATGGGTGTGACATTGAAGCCCCATCTTAAGAGCGGCAGATCCTGGCTGGCTCACTTACAATGGGAGAATATTTTTTTACCCTATTATGTAACGGTAAAAGAAGGAAAGTGAATGTGATGTGTTAATTTAACTTGCCTGAAAAAAGTATTTGCACAGTGGTTAGGCAATGTTTAAAGACCAGCTGCTCCTCCCTCAGTGGGAAACTGGGCCCAGGGACAATGCTGATCCACGTTCTCTACCAATGTCTCTTGGCACACATTGGCTGGGGTATTCCAAAGCCTCAGCCTCTCTGTTGGGCACTGGACGTTAACTCAGCAGCTAGCCATCACCTTGCCACTTGTCACAGTAAAATGGTCCTACAGATGTCACATATGTGCAGCTATAACAGATGTTATCCCCACCATTGTGCAAAGGTCACAAGAGGACATGTTTCTTGTAAGGAGAGTCCCGTCTCCACCAACCAGCTACAGAGTGCACACCAGCAGGTGACTGAATGCCTGCCTTGGTGTCTGCTTTTCTGTGTCATCTGCTGTCCTATGGTTCCACTGTGATTTTCGGTGTGGGAGTCCTATAGTGAAGCATGCAGACCACATTGAACCGAGGATTCCTTCCTGAGGCAGCTGTCCCATTCACAACAGGAGAGGTGACATGGAAAGCCTCATCCTCTCGTGTGCAATGTCCCCAGCGCCGAGTTGAAGGGATGAGTGTGCAAGCAGCACAGCAGTCAGTGTGACTTGAGCAGAGACATGGGCAGGCTCTTTGGATGGACTGAATGGCTTGTGTGCAGCTGCTTCCGGAAGTGCCTGGGGCTGAGTAGGGCAGTCCTGTTCCCAACAGAGGGCTGAGCCTGCCATACTGGCTTCAAGATGGCTCCCTACCTTGAAGAGACTGCCTGACCCTCCTGGAGACCCAGATGATACAGACCAGATGAAGTCACCTTCAGGCCATGTGGGGCTTCCCGCTCCTTTACACAGGAAGAGCACTCTCCTTTGTTTTAAGTTGCTGCTGATCTTAGTGGGTAGAGAACTCTATTTCTCAGTGGAAAGATGAGATGCTTTACATCCTACTGAGCATTTGGAGAGAATGGAAAGAAAAGAAATGGAAACAAAATAAAGATAAGCAGGTGAAGATGTCCTCCAGGAAGGTTCTGGGGATGTCCCTGCTAACCCTAAACACTAGCAAAGGATTGTAACTGCACATATAGACCCACTCTGGGGTGTGTCATCCCCAGCCAGGGGACTGACTTAGACACTCAGACACTTAGAAGACCTACCTGAGGGGCAAGAGAGAGCTCCCTCCTAGACAGACCGCTCAGGATGAAAGCCGTCATGGCCACACACCAAAACAAGGTGCTAGGAGCGGGGAGACCAGGGCAAGACAGCCTTTTGAATCAAAAGTAAAACCACTCAAGTGAGCAACACCCAGTGAGAGGTTGGAAGGGAGCAAGTGGATTCCTGGATGGGCTCTAATGGTGTACAGACTTCCCTGCACAGGGGGCAGTGGGGGTGGAGGAGGGAGGAGTGGGAAGAGACAGGTGGCAAGGCACAGTGGAGGAGATGGAGGCTCCTGGTACATGTTGTGGTCACTGGGAAACTCCTCACTGACTATGTAAGCTGACTGCAGGTTTCCGCACACCGTGGAAGTAGAAAGTAAGGCACAGGACACAGACGATAATCAAGGCAAAGAAGGGCAGAGGAAGTGAAGATGGTGTTTGCTCAGGCCTGCCTTGTCCCTGTGGAATCCATGCCTGCCACCCGCCTCCATTCTGGGACACCTTCCCAGGAGCTTCCATGTGTCTACCACAGTCTTGCATGGTGCTGGACACAGGGGAGCAGTTTCAGTGAGCTCAGAGTAACAGGCTCCATCTGAAGGTCTTGATATCCATGTCACCTCAGACCTGCAAATGGATCCGTGAAACTGTTTTGACACAGAGGTCATGAGATTCTGGTGTCTGTGCTGTGAGACATCACCAGAGCCCCACTGGTTGGCACAGTCTCCTCTCCTGGTGTCAATGTTGTGACTGTTTGTTTGCAACAGGAAAAAGTAGCTGCCTCTCCCTTCTGGACGCTCCAGTTAGGAGGGGTAACGGGGGCTGTGTGGTGGACGGGAGGCTGTGTGGTGGACGGGAGGCTGTATGGTGGGTGGGAGGCTGGGTGGTGGGTTGGAGGCTGGTGTCAGGTGGGAGGCTGGGTGTCGGGTGGGAGGCTGTGTGGTGGACGGGAGGCTGTATGGTGGGTGGGAGGCAGGGTGGTGGGTGGGAGGCTGTGTGGTGGACGGGAGGCTGTGTGGTGGGTGGGAGGCTGTGTGGTGGGTGGGAGGCTGTATGGTGGGCGGGAGGCAGGGTGGTGGGTGGGAGGCTGGTGTCA
The DNA here is from genome assembly GCF_903995425.1 of Onychomys torridus. Classification (NCBI taxonomy): domain Eukaryota; kingdom Metazoa; phylum Chordata; class Mammalia; order Rodentia; family Cricetidae; genus Onychomys; species Onychomys torridus. The sequence continues at coordinate 117,607,225 of NC_050443.1, read as the reverse complement.
GGTGGGAGGCTGGGTGGTGGGTGGGAGGCAGGGTGGTGGGTGGGAGGCTGGGTGGTGGGTGGGAGGCTGGTGTCGTGGGCGGGAGGCTGTGTGGTGGGCGGGAGGCTGTGTGGTGGGCGGGAGGCTGTGTGGTAGACGGGAGGCTGTGTGGTGGGTGGGAGGCAGGGTGTCGGGTGGGAGGCAGGGTGGTGGGTGGGAGGCTGGTGTCAGGTGGGAGGCTGTGTGGTGGGTGGGAGGCTGGTGTCAGGTGGGAGGCAGGGTGGTGGGTGGGAGGCTGGTGTCAGGTGGGAGGCTGTGTGGTGGGCGGGAGGCTGTGTGGTGGGTGGGAGGCTGTGTGGTAGACGGGAGGCTGTGTGGTGGGTGGGAGGCTGTGTGGTAGACGGGAGGCTGTGTGGTGGGTGGGAGGCAGGGTGTCGGGTGGGAGGCAGGGTGGTGGGTGGGAGGCTGGTGTCAGGTGGGAGGCAGGGTGGTGGGTGGGAGGCTGTGTGGTGGGTGGGAGGCTGTGTGGTGGACGGGAGGCTGTGTGGTGGGTGGGAGGCAGGGTGTCAGGTGGGAGGCAGGGTGGTGGGTGGGAGGCTGGTGTCAGGTGGGAGGCTGGTGTCAGGTGGGAGGCTGGTGTCAGGTGGGAGGCTGGGTGGTGGCAGTCATGTGTTTTCTACCTATTGTTGTTGACTATCCTTAGAATTGTCCAAGTCAGCCTGTATGCAGGGCATGTGTATGTGCGGCATCCTTCTCCCTTCTCCTCCCTCTTTCCTCCCATCCTTCCCTTCTCCCCCTCCATTCTTTGCTCTTTCTTGACTTCCCTTTTCTCCCTCCCTCCCTCCTCAGCTGCCCAAACAGACCGTGGTCTGCAGCTACAAACTTCCTGGAGGCCAGGAATGGCTCGCAGATGGCTGACTTCTGACTCCGAGGCTCTGGACCAGCGTGGCCTAGGATCCCTGAACCCTTCAAGCAAGAGAGGTTATGTTCTGATGCACTCCCTCGGTTTAGGTACAGACACAGAGTATGGGTGTCTGATGGGCACTTAGCCCCCAGGCAACCCTTAGCACACTCGGAACACAGCTCTTGTCCTTCTGAGCCCCTAAATGCTCCCTTCAAGCAGCTGTGAGGTCTGTGACAAGTGGGTGGCCCCATGGAGTCATAACCAGACCCAGATTGTCTAGAGCTGTAGGGCGGTGAGGTCTGGGAGGCTGCCTCCAGAATTTTGGGAGCCCAGAGCTGCTGCTCCTTCATCATATGTCATGCATGAGGCAGGGGATGAGTTTGGACAAGGTTTTCAGCAAGGTCAGTTTCATTTATTTCATTCCTTCTAAGTCAGTCCTCCCAGTGAGAGCCTCTGCAAGGACATTCTGACAGACTCAAGGATGAATGTGAACACCTCAGGCTAGAGCCTCTATAGATAACCTGTGTGTGAACACTGGGGCCCACGGCAAAGTCTTTTGTAAGAGCCAGTTCCTATGAGCTTAAGCTCCTGGGCCTGTGGCTTCAAGACCATCCTTCCCAAGCCTGGCTCTGATTGATGTCCTGGTGCTGGGCTTGGACAGACTGGCATGTGCTTCCAGACTCTGAGGATGCTGTAGGGAGGGCACAGAAAATGTCAGCTGTTCTACAGACAGGGGACATTCTGCTTCCCAAAGGTCCTGGGGTACTTGTGTCTGATAAATGCTTCTCCCTCCCAATGTGTGACTTCAGCCTGTGCAGGGGGTAGGTCTTAGACTGTTTGCCATGGCAGCTGCTGTCCCTCTGGACCTCCACGTAGGGCACATTCACCTGTGACGCCTGTGTGGTCAGCTCATGGTTGAGCTGACACTGTCTACTCACTGTCCCTTCTCTGTGTTCCTCCCTGTGAGGATGGTCTGCCTGTTCGTGCTGGCTTGTAGCAGCCTCTCTCCATATGCTGTGGCCAGCAGGAGGCTAGGGACATCAGCACACCTAGCTAGATCACTCCAAAGAACAAACCTCTTACCAGTTCTCTGTGTTACACCAGAAGTAGCCTGTCAGGTGAGATTCCCTGCCTTCTGTACCTTGTCTCTGGGTTCTTGTGGTCTGGGCAGATTTAGATTCTGTCCTCCTTAGGGCAGGGTCACCAGCCATGATCTGAACTTCTCACTGAGGTTCTTGGAAACACCTGTTGTTGGAACGTGAAGGCTTCTGTGAAATGCTGTTGCACCATAAGTCTGCCTTCTAGATGGACACTCAGCCACATGGTGGTGTGCCCACATGAGAACCAAAACCCAGCTCCTCCCAAAAAAGATGAAGTCAGTTTCAGCTTGTACTAGGCTAGGCTTAGTGTCTGCAGGCCCTTAAGATCTGAGCTTCCAGCCTACATAAATGCTATCTTAGGTGCCCTCCTGACTCTCCTTAGTCTCTAGCTCAATGCTAGTTGGTTGTTCAAGCATCCAGCAGCACCCCGGCTATAGTATGAAGGGGAGCAGTCTCTGGCATGGTCCCCAAGGCAGTCAGAACTGCAGGACCAGTAAAGGCCTTCAAACACAGGGTAATAAAATACTCCAGGAGGTGGTGGTGAGCACCAGGCTGACTGTCTGTAACAGGTCTCCACAGACAACCTCTTCTGGTCCAGAGCAAGACCCAAGAACTACTGGAGTCTCACTGGAGGAGGGCAGTACCACTCTGCCTTGGGACTCTTTAGGCACATCACACCATGGGGAGCCTAAATAGACAGGCACAGCCCAGGCTGCTGGAAAGAGCTCATTCATCTCATTCTGCAATGGTCACACATTGGATCCGCTGGAGGCTCACACATAGCACAAAGGGCAGAGCCTGTGTCTCACATTGCTGACCCTGCCTATGAAGCCACTAGTGTGCTACACTTCCACCAGGTGTGTGAGTTGGGACGGTCCTAGGGCCTGAAGCTCTAGGGAGAAGTTGGGTAGGACTTGGCCACACTGCGTGGCCTTCTGAGATTCTTCCTTGCTTCAGCCACATGCTGATTAAAGTCTGTCTGTAGACAGTTATGGACTGATGCACGGTAGACTGTACAGTAAGCAGCTGTGAGCCACAGCAGGCTGTGGGATGCAGCCCCTTGCTGTATGGAACCCACCTGGCGGCAGGTGATGGATGGGAGCTCAGGGATGCCCAGGCTTCCAGTGAGGGTCACAGGACAGACAGGGCAGAGCACCAAGATCAGGGTCTGACCTTATCCCCTGCTTTCTCTGCTCTCCCTACCCTGGTTCCACTAGGGGCATGGTACATGGCAGGGACCCACAGACTGCACAGTGCTTAAGAGCTCTGGGGAATCCATTTTTCAGCTGCAAGAAGGAGCTGCTGAACCAGACCTCATGACACTGCCACTAGCTGGGGTGGTCTATAGTAGCCCGACTTGGTGCAGCTGAGATGCTGCCCCACCTGGTGCTGGGTGTACTCACGGGGAAAAAAAAATCCCACTGTGACTGTCCCCAAGAAGACACCATACTCTGGTGTTGCTGGGTGCTGGCTCAGTCAGTTTTGTGTTTTAAAGAATTTATGAGTGGAGGCTTTGAAGAGGTCCTGTTTTTTGGCTTGAGGCTTTAACAGCTCCCTGCCCTGCTTCCATTTCAGTCCTGATAAGCCTGCCTGAGGCCTGTGATAGAAGATCCCCTAGCAGGATGTGTGTTACCTTGTAGGCTGCAGAGGCCTCAGTGGTAAGCAGGACCACAGGATCCCATCTCTACCCCTCAGACCCTCCCTTGTTCATGAATAATGGGAACAGCATGGATGGTTCTCCTTTGATTCTGGGACACCTGGCACCAGCTGGCTTGGCTCTCTGAGGACACAGAAGGTGGGTAAGAAGCTGTGGGAACTAATACAGACCTTGTTGGCCTTGGCTGGACCTGTGTCCCACCCACAGCTGGGGTTTCCTGAGCCCTGTGGGCCATTATAGCCTTGTCCTGTGTGGCATTGGGCCTGGCTGTGTCCATACCATAGCCCTGGTGACCTGATTTGGGGCACAGCCCTATAGTCCAGCACCAGTGGTCTTTGAGGCCTTGCCAGTGTTTTTGCACCCTGTTTGATCAGCTTGCTTCCCACTGCCCATGGGCACAGACCAAGCAGTGAGCCCTCCGCTAGACAGACAACTGTTCTGGAAGCTGCTGCTATTTGTAACCGTGTGGGACCTAGGCTTCCACACTGGCTGTGAGCCTAGGCTGCATGCTAATCGAATGTCCTGCAGGCAGCAGCACTTTGGGGCTGAGCAGGGCTCTGTCAGCTTCTGTGGGAAAACCAATGGCGGGAGGGACTTGAAATAACCTTGCTCTAATTCAGTATGCATACTTATGCCGACAATTTCTTAAGAGGAGAATGATTTGGTTCCTTCCCAAATCTGCATTTAAATGAAGAGATAACTCATTCATCCTGGCACTCAGCATACCAGGCAGCCACTGAGGCTATGACAAAGACAGCTGCTGAATCAGCCCCCGACCTGCTGTGGACCCGTGTCTAAGGCATGGCTCCTGCTTAGGGCCCGCTATCCTCAGAAGCCAGTGTCGACTCAGTAGCATGTGCGGCAGGCAGGACGCGGTGATCACATGACTGGGAATAGGGGAATAGGTCTTTGTCTACGCACCCAGCCTGGCCAGAAAGTTCCTGGTGTAGCTCAGTGTTCTCTATGCTGTCGGGGAGCCATGGAGCTGTGTCCGGTGATATGACTCCAGACTTTAGAACTTCTGGGCCCCCAATCCAGGCATCTCAGTGTCCCACTGCTTCTGGCTATGTTAAACGGATCAGTTACCTTGGCCCTGGCCTTTGCTGGGCACTGTTTTCTGACTGAGGTGAGAGACAGAGCTGCACCAGATACCCAGACTCAGGGGCTCCACTGGTCTAGCCTACTGGTCTCCCCTCACTTGTCTGTCATGACCCAGAGGACGTCCTGAACTCCTATCCTCCCACCCTGCTTAGCTACCTGGATCAATAGCTTGCCTGGGGTGTGGTCTCTTAGTGAGTGTCTTCTGTCAATAGTGGGTGGTTTGTCAGAGAGATGGTCTCTCAGAGGATGTGGTCTCTCAGTGGGTACTGTCATTTGGAGGGGTGGTCCTTCAGAAGGAGTGGCATCTTAGTGGGGCTGTCTCTCACCCCTGAATTTTGCTAGTTCGGTATGTAGCTATCTGTGCCTACAGGAAGAACCTTAGCTGTCACCCACAGGCTTCTCACTGTCCCCATTGCCACCACCTATTTAATGACCAAGAGAAGACTGTTCCACAGACAAAGAGCAGCCCAACAGTAGAGCCATCGTGGGCCTTGGGGACACAGGTAGGAGAGCCACCTCCACCTCATGACAATGTATGGGGTCCTGGGGGTACCTCAGAAAAGTCTGGCTAGTGAGCTACTATGCTCTTAGCTGGGCTATGGTCATCTGGTGGCCATAAGGCTCAGAAGAGAATTGGACCTGGTCTTGTCCCTTTTGAGACTTCACTTCTACCTTCACCTCAGGCCTGGAAGAGAGGGAATGACCCAGTATATCCCAGTGGGACAAAGCTGCTCCCCCCGCCTCCTAAGTTTAGGTGTTAGCTCTCACCTAAAAAGTTGTTTGCCCACAGACCTGCCTAGTGTGAACACTACAGAGTGGTTCTCTACCTCAGAGCAGGCCATGTCCTATACACTCCCATAACTGGCCTCAAAGCCACTGGTGTCCAGGAAGAAGACCGTGGAGTCTATGGGGAAAGTGGATGCTTTTCAGAATGGTACTTGCCACATGGGCCCTGATGGAAAACCAAACCTGCCTGAGAGATCTTTTAAGAGCATATAGACATAGTGAGAGACCACCTACCACTTAGAGACCATACCCTTAAAGAACCCCACCCACTGCAAAGAGGCTTCACTGAAATGCCAGCCCACTAAGAGAACATTTACCACTTTTAAAGCCCACCCTTCCCCCTGCTAAGAGCATAGTAGCTCACTAGCCAGGCTTTTTTGAGGTGCCCCCAGGACCCCCATACATTGTCATGAGGTGGAGGTAGCTCTCCTACCTATGTCCCCAAGGCTCACAATGACTCTGCCATTGGGCTGCTCTTTGTCTGTGGAACAGTCTTCTCTTGGTCAGTAAATAGGTGGTGGCAGTAGGGGATAGTGAGGCACCTGTGGATGACAGCTGGGGCTCTTCCTTTAGGCACAGATGGCCACTGTGCCAGCAAAATCCAGGAGCTCAGAGACATCCGCCTATCCTGATGAAAGTGGGAAATGACTTTTGTCATTCTGAGGACCCAAGATCAGTGGTGGGGTGGGGAATCACCCACAGTCCAGCATATGCAGTGAGGGGCCTGCAGCCTTGGATACCTGCTTCATCTGGGGACAACCTTAATGCAGATGCTGAACCCAGTAGGAGCCATATCTCACCCTGTGGCTTCCATGGCCAGGCCCTCGAGACACCAGGCCTGCCTATTCCTGTCTCTCTTCCCAGGCCAGTGTCACAGGGCCAGGAGCATCCTTACCCCAAGGGTGGCTTGTCCTTGTAAATTCAAGTTCTTCACATTTTCCTTCCATAAGGACTTAGACCAAATTTAGCCACCAGCACCAGTTGCCCTGTCTTCCTATCCATAACTCACAGCTGCCAGCTGCTGGGATCTGAGGCAATTAGCAGAGACTGGTGCCTGATTTAACATGGTGGGGCCAACTGGTGATGTGTATTGGCCATTAAGACAATGGACATAAAGTTCTGGAGGCTGAAGAAGCCCAGGCCCCGAAGGCAGAGAAGTGGGCTTATTTGACCTTATGACTGCAAGTCATGTCTGTAGTTACCCCTGGATCTCTAAGCCCAGGAGGCTAGGATGAGGGAGGTTCTGCTCAGGCCCCATGAGGGAGGCAGAGACATCAGCTCAGGCACCTTGGGCCCACTGCTGTACTATGGGCTGGTATCCCCAGGAGGTGCTGTTGAACCCACCTTCTTGGAAAAGCAAGGTACATGTCATGGAGCCTCCCAGGGGACCCATAGCTAAGAAAAACAGCTGAACCCAACTCAGAGTAGTTCTGCATTCTAGGTTAAGTAGGATACCTCAAGGTGGACACCAGGCTTCTCGTCTGGCTTATGCCTTCCTGATAGAGGTGGCCTTTGGCATGATACCACGGGCTCTAGAAGGTTATACAAGCAGAGGTTGTGGAGTATGTGGGAGACAGACCAAAGCACAGTACAAGGCTGCTGGCTAGGTGAAGGTATAGCCAGTGTTGCCTTATTCTCCTGCCTTGGCACTCTGTTGGCAGAACTGGACTACCTATTGGGTGGGGAGGAGATATGGACTCAGCATCTCTTGCCAAATGGAAGGGAACACACCAACCTTTCTCTTTCTCTTGGGTCCAGGGAGATCATGGCTGAATTAAGGCTCAGTTGCTTTGTGAATTAACGGATGTCATTTTGGATCCAGATTTGTGTGTGTGTATACTTGTGTTTGGGTGTGTGTGCATGCGTGCCTACATATACATGTATGTATGTGCGTGCGCGTGCGTTCGTGCGTGCGTGCGTGCGTGCGTGTGTGTGTGTGTGTGTGTGTGTGTGTGTGTGCAGGTGTTGCAACTTGGGAATTGTTTATCTCATTCTTTGAGACCCTTCTATTATTAGCCAACTCAGCCAGGCCAGCTGGCTAGGGATCCTCTTGTCTCCACCTCCCCAAGGCTGTGATTACAAGTGTGCATCACCATGTCAGGCATTTTTTTTAAAAGACAAAGTTTCTCTATACAACAGTCCTGGATGTCTTGGAACTCACTCTGTAGACCAGGCTGGCCTTGAATACCCAGAGATCTGTCTGCCTCTGCCTCCCAAGTGCTGGGATTAAAGGGGTATGCCACCACCACCTGGCTTGCCAGGCCATTTTTATGTGGGTTCTGTAGCTCAAACTCAAGTCTGCATCCTTGTACAACAAACACTGTACCAACTGAACCACTTCCCCAGCCTCCAGATTTTTAGATCTATTTTAACATCCTATTCTATACATATAAGCAATGTTAAGCCAGCTCAAAATTCATCAAGCCAGCAGAATAGATATAACATTTATAAAATAGAAAACTGGTTTTTCAGGATGGGGAGTAACTTGCCCATAGGCACCTAAGCCACACTCTAATTCTCCCTCACTTGGCTTCTTGCAAACCCAAAGAAGCCTTGACCGCATGTCCAGAACAACTCAAGCGAAGACTGCCTCTCAGAGGTTATCTCTGGCCTCACATGACCCTCAATGGTCCACTGCTCCTCTTTCAGCCCCAGGTAGTGTCCTGTGGGAGAGAGACAGCAGCCTTCCATCAGCCATGCTGCTTAGGGGCCACATTCACCCTTTGATGGCAGGTCATGGAGCCACGCCTAGGGGCCATTTTAGGAGGGGTCACTGTGAAAGGGTCAGTCAGCAAGTTCTTCTACTTCTCTTCTGGTACTTTCTTACAACAGGGATGCAGTCCTTTTGTGCACCCCGATTTCTCAGTAGACACCAAGTCTCCAAGGGGCCTTAGCTTCAGCTGTCACCTGTGAGATGAACTACAGATTGCTGATCATCCCTGGAGAACCAGCAGCCTCCAGCATGTGGTCACAGTGACGGTGGTGTGGTCAGTGCTGTGTGTTGATCGTGAGCTGTGTCCCTCCAGCTGAATGTCCATGAAGAAGGAACAGAGCTGATGGGGCTGAAAACCACCTTAAGTATTGTTCACACTGGGCCCAGTCGAGTCTGGGCCTCAGATTTCTAGCTCAGAAGAAACTAAGAGGCTCTGGTTCTTACTGGAGGATGAAAGTACAGGTTCCATGGTTAAAGGAAACTCAGAAGGAATGAAACCTGTATGCTTGGCCTGCAGTGGGCTCTGACGAGGCCCATAGCCAAGGATTTGGTACAGTGTTTGTTGTACATGGATGCAGACTTGAGTTTGAGCTACAATATTTCCTGAGGGAGCTTGGACTCAGGCTACTGTTCTGTGCTTGGGTAATGTGTGGGGTCAGGGCAGGAAGCAGGCTATGGAAAAGCAAGGACCCATGGGGACAGTAAACACGACTAGTCATGCTTTCCTTTAGTCCAGACTAGGAAGGTAACTATAGGCAGAGAGAACCAGGGGCCTCTGGGGAATGGAACCCCTGAAACCTATGTTCATGCAGCAAATGGAAAGAGTGTTTTTGGCTTTTGGAACCAAAGAAAAACCCCACACTGATGAACGTAGAAAAGGCCAAATATATATTTGTTTTTCAGTGTATGTAAGCTAATTTTCTAATGAATCTTGACTTTCAGTTAGTATGAACTCAGAACCATCTTTAAGATCTGTGAGACACAGCTGTGCCTGTGGAAGTTTCTCCACAGATGATCAGATCATGAGCATTCTGATGTAACCAACAGGTGAGTCCTCTGAGGGGTTAACAGGATGGTGACTATCGGGATGTGTGTCCTAGTTGGAGGAAGCAAGCCCCTGAGGGCATGTCCTTGGAGATGACGTCTTGTTCTGGCTCTTTCCTTTGTGCCCTTTGGTTTGCTTCCTGTCTGCTCTGAGGAGAGCAGCTTTCTCCACATGCTCCCATCAGTGTGGTGTCCCTTCCACATTAAGCATTACCACAGACTGAACTCTGTGAAATTGGGAGCTAAGTTAAAGCCTTCTCTTACACTGTTCTCTCAGGTATTTTGGTCACAGTGATACAAGAGTAACTTATACAGCTGGTGTGACCACGGTGGGGGCCATCAGAGCTCTGTACATGTGTGGGATGCTTCCATATGTCAGTGACAGGTCAGTAGGATACCAATGTTATCAGTGTATTTAGTGGGGGACAGGCAGGCCAGGATCAGGCATTGTGAAGTAGCTCCCACAGTTCTGTTTGTGTGTGATAGAGTGGACCTATGGCTGACACTACCCAGAGTAAGGGTGCCCACTGAGGTAGAGCTTCTCACTTCTCACCCACATCTGCAGCACTTCTGAGGACAGTGAATACATGTTGGATGTGGTATACAGAGCAGGGTTCCCTCTGCACAGGGAGTACCTTGGATCCAGAATACAGTTAATATGGAGGTGATCCATACTCAATCCTGAAGTCACAGGACCAGGGGCAGAGAGGAACTCATTGCTGATTCAGGAAGCATCGGCATCTGGGCTCTGCTCAGGGATTTCAGACTTTAAATGATAAGATTCCAGTGCTACTCCCTTCTCCTATCAGTGAGCACATAATGGTCTCTGCATCACTCCTCTAGAGGAGATAAGCCTGGGAAGGATGTGGTTGATCTCTCTACAGAACACGCAGGAGGGGGTGGTCTGTGTTCCTAGCTGTGGCTTCACATCACCTTGGAGCCTGGAGCTGAAGTACCCACTACATTGGCCACATTGGCTCATCCTCAGCACTCAGAACCCACAGATGCTGACTCCCACTGTATTGGCATGGTAGCCCATGTCCAGTGCCCACAGTACCATGAACATGGCTCCAAGATCTTAAAGCCCATCTACTGCCTGTAAGTCACAAATCTCACTGAAGAAAGACTATCAATAGATATTAATATTATTCTCATATTGCTAAGGTACTTTTACACGCTATGTCAACAGCTGTGTGTGTGTATGTGTGTGTGTGTGTGTGTGTGTGAGTGAGAGAGAGAGAGACAGAGACAGAGACAGAAAGAGACAGAGAGAGAGAGAGAGAGAGAGAGAGAGAGAGAGAGAGAGAGAGAGAAAGAGAGAGAGAGCAAGCAAGAGAGAGCACTTACAGATTGTACTCAGAGAAGCATGGAAGATACAAACTGACAGGACCACAGATGACTGAGTCCCTGCTCTGAGAATCGAGTGAGGTGATGTCATAGACACAGCCTCTCTTGAAGGTTAAACTGAACTTACAGGAACTTAATTGAACAGTTAGTCTTTTCTTCTGGAGGGAGCGCTTTTAGGCATATTCTGGCCATTTGTTGGTTGTACATCAAAACATGGACTTGGAATAAAAGTCTCATAGGATGCCTCCCAAACAGTTCAAGCTATTCAATTGTCTCACTTATCCAGAGGGCCTGATCCAGCTGGGGGCTCCACAGCCTTTGGTTCATAATTCATGTGCTTCCATTCGTTTGGCTATTTGTCCCTGTGCCTCTCCAATCTTGGTCTCAACAATTCACACTCTTACAATCCCTCCTCTTTCTCGACAATTGGACTCCTGGAGCTCCACCTGGGGCCTGGCTGAGGATCTCTGCATCCACTTCCATCAGTTATTGGATGAGAGTTCCAGCATGACCGTTAGGGTATTTGGCCATCTGATCACCAGACTAGGTCAGATCAGGCTTTCTCTCGACCATTGCCAGCATCCAGGCTGTGGGACCGGGACCTGTCCTTAGTGCATGAGCTGGCTGTTTGGAACCTTGGGCTTACACAGGGACACTTTGCTCAGCCTGGAAGGAGGGGACTGGACCTGCCTGTACTGAATCCACCAGGTTTAAATGAATCCCCAGGGGAGTCTTGGCCCTGGAGGAGATGGGAATGAAGGGGAGGGAATGGGGGAAGGTGGGAGTGAGGGCAGGAGTGGGGAGGACAGGGGAACCCATGGCTGATGTGTAAAATTAAAACACAAATATAATAAAAAAAATTTTAAAAAGTCTCATAGGAAACTCATGGGTCCCTCTGACTATCTAGCTGAAGGTGGCTAAGCCCTCTGTAGTCTTGGCTATAGAAAACATCCAGAACTTCTCAAGGTGTCTCAGAGCTGGACAAGTTCAGGAGGTGATCACAGCCCTTGGGTGCCCAGAAACCTGGAGGGCATACTTGGAGGGGACTTCTGGATGATGACCTGCTTGGCCCATCTCCCAGGCAGCCAATATGATCCCCAGGATGGATTTGCTTGGAGCTACCCGCTATGTTGACTTATTCACACAGTGGCACAGAATCTGTATGCGTGCTGCGCACGGCTGCAAATCCCATTAGTCTGGGCGGTGAACAACAATGCACAGAAGACTGTTAAAAAATTAATTTCAGGCTTCCTTCCAGCTTGCTCTTAGTCTGCTAAAGCAGTTTTTACTTGAAGATGCGCTCCCCATTGAAAAAGCAAAACCATGAAAACCAAAAAGCTCAATTTACCTGTGTGACCAGAATGTTGAGCAGAGCTGCCTGAGAAGACAGCTAACCGAGGCGAGCAGGTGGAGGTGGGCAGCAAGCAGAATTGATGCCCATTTGGGCACCTGAGACTTATACACTTGGAACTGCTAAGCACAATCCTATCTGGGCACGGATAGTGAATTTAATTAGTGCACGCTAATCAGAAGTTTATGAGTAGAATCAATTAACTGGTCTGGCCAGCTTTGAAGCTGCTTTGTACAGGGCCAGAGTAGAGAAGGAGCCATAACCCTTTCAGCCCTTGACCGTCATGTGCAAGGGCCACACCACACTGAAGACTGGAGGTTGTCACCTGTTCCTGGACAGGGCAGAACAAAGGACTATAACCTTCCCAAATTGGAAGGGTCATGAGATGCTTCTAGGGTTGATCTGCCCTGGGGACCTGAAGGAGAGTTGCAAAACAGTGTGGCACCATCAATTTGAATTTTATTCCTTGACTAGAATAGATAAGACAGATGTTCTTCAGGGTCTGGGAAACCAAATCCACATAGTAACAATCCACGGGTCAATGTCTACCTCCAATTAAAAAGTCTTCCAGAAATGTCTAAAGGATTTTCTGAGGTCATAATGGGTGTTCTGTGTAGTTGGACTGGATGTAGATGAGCCCCGGGCTCCCAGCTTCACCTTGTACTTCACCACTGTTATTTATTTTCTTTCCCAGCAATTTTGAAGTCTAAAGATGCTTGTAGATTCAAGACTGGTCACTCAGCAAGCGAAGTGCATGGGAGACTAGGTTTTACTATGCCCCAAGTCACTGCTATGTTTTCAAAACCCAGGAGCAAGCAGGGGCTCTGAGACTAAAGATACCAAGCAAGGGATGCTGGGGCAGGGTGTGCTCCATCAGAACAGGATGCTGTGGCCTAGAGCATAAGGACTGGCATGCAGGAGATGGTCTCTCTAGAGACAGGCTCTCTGTGAACTGCTTAGGGAAAGCAGACAGTTCACATAGATATGTAGCACGAATCTTAAAAGGTCTTATTAATAAAAACAAACCTGGAGCCAGATATTGGGGTGAACCCTGAATGATCATAGAAGCAGAACAAGCCACAGCTACCTCACTTTGCCAGTTCCTCAGCTGATCCTGTTTCTTCAGACTGGAAGCCTCTGAGTCCTCATCCAAATGAATCTCAGCTGAACTGCTGCTAAAGCCTAAAGGCTTAACCAGGCTTTAGTTCCTGGTCCTCATGCCTTAAATACTTTTCTGCTTCTTGCCATCACTTCCTGGGATTAAAGGCATGTGTCACCATGCCTGGCTGTTTCCAGTGTGGCTCTGAACTCACAGAGATTCAGACAGATCTCTGCCTTTGGAATGCTAGGATTAAAGGTGTGTGTGCACCACCATTTTCTGGCCTCTATATCTAGTGGCTGTTCTGTTCTCTGACCCCAGATAAGTTTATTAGTTTTCACAACATATTGGGGAACACATAGGCATTTTTGGGTGCAGCCTAATATAATAGCACAGTGGTGTGAGAGCATTACTTAGGATCTCGAAGAAGCAGTCTGGCCTGCTTCCCCTGCTGTATATGGGCTCTAGGCTGCTCCTCCTTCTCATTCAGACCTTTGTGTGAGCTTTTATTTTTCTTTTGAATTACGTGTGTGCATGTATGTCTATGTGAGGATATGTACGCATGAGTGCAGTTGCCCCCTTGAAGGTGGAGTTACAGATGGCTGTGATCCACCCAACATGGGTGCTGGGAACCAAACTTCGAGCCTGTGGGAAAGTGCCCTTAATTGCTGAGCTGCTTTCCTGGCTTCCTGTATTAGTTTTCTTGACTCTGCTCCCTCTCTTCCAGCAACCACCTCTGCAGACTCATATCACAGTGTCTCATCATGAGACTTGCCAGTTGCACAGGTGGTAGACCAGTCTCTATTAGCTTCTGAGATTGTCTCATGAGTAAAGTTAGAATATCCCCAGGCAAGAAAATACCCTTTTCTCATTATGAAAGTCACTACTGAGAGACTTACTTCATCCACTACAAGTTTGCATTGGGATAAAAGGGGTTTGCTTTGGGATAACATTTGGATAACCCATTCCCTCAGCCTCAAAACTTCCAGTCACCCTTGCATCCAGACATTGGATTCCTTTTGATTGATTTTGGAGGCTCTGCTTTGCCCATGGCCCAGAGCAGTCAGCCAGGTAGGGCTATCTTGGCTTGGTGAGGGGCTACCTAGCTGTATGTAACCTGCAGTAGGTAGGTATGCCTTCTCTGGGAGAAACTGCAGAGGGAGACAGCAGAGGCTCCTGAGGACTGGCCTTGCTCACAGGCATTGTACTCGGGTACCCTGGGAGCCTCAGGGAAGCACAGGCCCGCTGAGGCCCAGAGACAGGAAATAGTCCTGCCTGACGCCTCCCTCTGAGGCAGTCCTATCCTGCGGAACCAGCTGTGTCTGTGAGTAAATGATGGGCTTGAGCTGCAAATTCCTGTTAGGTTCCTTAACTCAGGATTTCTGTGCCATTTGCCACCTCAACAAAGTCCTTAGGCAAACCTTGATACCACCTCACATCCCAGCCTCTGGGGTGGCAGATGAAGTCCAAATACTATCTCAAGGTGTTGTGCGTTGGGAACTTGGGGATGGAATGGCAGAGTGAAAGCCTCCAGGACAATGCTCCTTGCGACCAGCCAGAGCAGAGGGGATGCCAGTGTCATTAGTCAGCATACCCCTGCCTTAGGCACTTCCGTTTGAAGAGGAAGAAACAAGTTTTGGGGTGATCCTAACCCTCTGGTGCTGACCTCTATATGGATTCAGAATTAGCCTTTCACTGGGGGTAAGTCAGTTTATTGCAAAGAGTAATGCATTATTTTCATACCTGTCCTCAGTTACCTGACTTCTGGAGTCAAGAGGCCTAGGGACATAGGCCACAGCAGGTCTGTGAAGCCTCTGGTGTCTTGTTGTTGACCTCAGATCTCCTGGGTCTTTGTTAGAATGTTTGTCCCTAGTAAAGGAGCATGCACTGGATAGGGGTTCTAGCCAGAGAAGACTCAGACTGTGGCCACTACCCACAAACACAGAAGACTACCCCAGGGTCAAGATGACCGCAGGGACAAGCTGACCTCCATAGCAGGGACATCCACAGGTTTGTGGTGCTGCTGTTTCTTTGGCTAAGAGAGAGGAAGGCAATGCTCTTTCTGATTCTGGGGCCCTGGGTTTCCACATTTGCTACTCTCTACTCCAAGTACCAAACCAGTGGCCACTCTGGACAGGGGTTGGCAGACTATGGGTCTCTGTGTCCTTGAGCCCTTGGAGTGAGGCCTGGCCTTCAGATTGAGAAGACAGTTTTCCTAGTCCCAGAGGGGTCCAAATGGGGCAGCCATGATTAATCACCAGATGCAAATAGCTCATTTAAAAAATTAATCACACCAGGACGATCTGATTCATTATTCAGCACTCGAGTGGTGTGCACAGAATTTCTAACAACCTGTCAAGCTAGAGATAAATGACCCAGGACCACTGTCCGTCTGCATTCCATGTCCCTTCTCTCACATGTAGGCTGTTGAGGTTTCTTGTCTTGTTTCAGCAGGCTTTGTTGGACTCCAGGGAATCAAGGAGGCCAGATTCTCTCAACTTGGGTGGCTAGCCTGCCAGATGAGCCCTAAGAGGCCGTGTGTAGGCAGACCAAGAGGTACCTAGTTCTATCCTATCAAAATGGATGGATGCCCTGGGGAGGAGAAGGCTCAGCCAATAGAGTGTTTGCTTTGCATGCACAGGGACCCAGTTCAATACCAGCACCCTTTTAAAACAAAATAAAATGCAAAAATGGACATGACAGCTGGGATTTGTGATTCCACTGCTGGGAGGTGGAGGCAGCTCAGTAACCAGGAAGTTCTCCTCACTTGGCAATCTCCAGGCCAATGGGGAAACTGTCTCAAAACACTAGGTAAGCAGTACCTGACAGATGACACTTGAGGTTGTCCTCTGGTTGTCACACACATGTTTATATGTGCACATACATGTTCACCTGCATATTCATGTACACACACACACACACACACACACACACACACACACACACACCTCTCCCTTGTCCAGGCTGAGGGCTGCCTACCCTGTGTTTGGTAAGGGTTCCACAAAGAACCTCCTCCACAAAGAAAACTACCCTGCCCTTCCCCCCAGCCCCTCACTCCCCAATGGGAAGGGCTTCTTTTCTGAGGAAGAGGCATGGCACACCTGCCTTTTGCTTCACCTGTTCTTTTTTTCCCCCCTCAGAGTGATGTTTGTGCACATTCCAGCTGTGACTATAACTAGACCCTATGTGAGAGCTCTACAGGGATGGAGTCCTTGCTAGGCCGTTCTTCCTACTCCCTCTTCTTTCCAAAGAGTGGCTTCCTCAGCTGCCCCACCAAGAATATCACCATCCCCTTGCCTGTGACAGCACAGGTTGTTTGAAACCCCTACATCTGCCACCTTTGAGCTGTGGATGCAGGCCTGTCCTGTTCCTGCAGGAACTCAGATGGCTGCAGGAAAAGGAGAGGCGTTAATCAGTGAAACCAAGGACAAAGCCAAGGCTGTTTCCTGATGGCATGGAGGTTGCTCCTCGCCATGGTGTGCCATTTTGTTTCTCTACACTTTGCTGTATTACTACTCTAAGGTTAGAAATCACGCTTCAGGTAAGAGGAGTGCTGCAGACAGGTAAAACTTACGCTTCTGACAGATGTGGTGACACATGTTTCTTTTAATTTCAGCACTCAGGCAGAGGTAAGTGGTTCTCTGTGAGTTCAAGGCCAACCTGGCCTATATAGCAAGTTCCAGGCTAGCCAGAGCTACACAGTGAGACCCTGTTTTTGTTTTTTTAACACACACACACACACACAACACACATATATACACACGCACACACACGTGTGTGCATGCACATTGTGTGTGTGCACATGCAAATATTTACACACACACACACACATACACACACATACACACACACACACACACACACACACACACACACACACACTTCATCAAAAATCCCAGCTTGACCATGCTTTGAATCTGGCCCAGAAAGTAGCTGGTGCTGCAGGGGTTAGGGTCAGGGTCAGGGTTGGGTCAGGGTTAGGGTCAAGGCTAGGGGTTAGAGGTTATGGTTAGGGTTAGGGATAGTCAAGCCAAGTTTATGGGCAGCTCATTCCTGGGGGTGTGGAGGGAGATTATTTCACAGCTTTGAGTATCAGCAGATCTCAGGTCAGGTAGATGGGCAGAGCTGCATCTACTCACCACCCCACTGCAGAACGTCTGATCCAATTTTTGGAGGTAGGAAAGATTTTTCTCACTATGGGTCTCTCTGCTATGTTGTCTGCCAGGGGAGTAGGCCTGCCATTTGCCCCCTTCTGCAACTCTCTTGCATAATCAAACACCTGAAACACAGTGGGCACCCCAAGTCCACAGCTGAGCCATGAAGTACCCACCTGGGACATGCCTGCAGGAACTAGATTTAGAGATCTTTGCACACCTCCAAAGACCAAGCAATTGTCCAAGAAGTGAAAGACTTTCTGAAGAGATGATTAAAAGCCATCTGATCTCCAAATGGAATTTTAGATATTTATTTATCCAAGAGGTGTGTGTGTGTGTGCGTGTGTGCGTGTGTGCGTGTGTGTGTGTGTGTGTGTGTGTGTGTGTGTGTGCGTGAGAGAGAGAGAGAGAGAGAGAGAGAGAGAGAGAGAGAGAGAGAGAGAGAGAGAGAGTTGGGGGAAGTCAGTTCTTGCCTCACACCATGTAGATCCAGGATCAGGTCATCCTGGCTGCCAGCACCTTTACCTGCTGATCTATCTCACCGGCTCTCAAACGACTTTTGTTGAGCCAATCCTGCAGAAGAGACTCAATCTAAATGTTAATGTTTGCACTCGTGGTGTTTGCTGGACTGGAAACTGTGAGGCTCTGGGCTTGCAGCAGCAACCTCTTAAAGGTGAGAGGTGACCTTTGATTTTGGATTGGAAATGCAGACTCCATGGGAAGCAAAATACCCTCTCCCTGCAGCCTGGAGACGGCTTCTGGAAGCTGCTGTCATAAATCCATGGGACAGAGAGACCACAAGCCACAGAGCACGTGAGCTGTGGGCGTGTGGGCACAGGTGCATGTGGTTTGGCATTTTCTTCAAGCTTCATCTTGGCTGAAGCAGCATTTCTTCCCACAAGAGCCTGGGCAGAAATCTGAGCTTCCTGTTGCTTCTGTATCTTGCCTGACAATTCCCTGTGGAAAGTGCTTCATTTCAAATTTTGGAGCAGGCTGTTTTCCCTCTTGCCCCCATAGATGAGAAGCTGCTGCCCTCGAGTGGGCACCTGGGACATGGAGCAGGTGTGTGATGGGGCAGCTGACCATATCCAGCCACCTGCTACAGGGCTATGCCTGACTCTCCTTACAGGCTGTGGCTCTGGGCCAGCCTCCAGCTCTCCACAGGGCACACCTGTCTTGAGCCTGCACCCTACATCCTCCAGCCTCCAGCTGCAGCACAGAGGCGGGGGCTAGTTCAAGACCATGCGTGAACTGCACAGGGTCTGTGGCTCAGCCCTCAGACTGTACAAGGCTTATAGATGGGATCTGAATGTGGGGGGAGGGAAGAAGAGGGGACCCTTGAAGGCTGCTCCATGTGGCTGAGTAACAGTGACCACATTCTGCTTACACACACCTCACAG
Organism: Onychomys torridus; assembly: GCF_903995425.1. Lineage (NCBI taxonomy): Eukaryota > Metazoa > Chordata > Mammalia > Rodentia > Cricetidae > Onychomys > Onychomys torridus. The sequence goes on along the minus strand of NC_050443.1, from coordinate 117,588,590 downwards.
GTGTTTGTATTGGGGTCCTAGGAAAGCAGGTGTACCTTTCTTTCTGACCCATGAGGGTCCAGGACAGTGCCTTCATTGCCCTCTCTCTCCTCCAAGAGAGGCTGTAGAGTCACACTTGGCTCCTTCTTCCTCCACAACCTTCCTGTGAATAGAGAACTGAAGGCAATTGAGATAGGAAGGATGGCTAGGCTGGATCCAAGACAGAAGGCCCCAGGATGTCACTGAAATCTCCACTCTATACCACTGTCTTGGTCCTCCTCTGCTACACAAGGCTCTGGTCTTGGCCAATATGAACTTCAAGGATTCTGGACTGTTCTATTGAGCCAGTCATCTGACAGTTGAGCCTCAGTTGTCCCATGTCTTACCCTTGTGTTGTTCTACACTGGACCTAGCTAGTCCCTTAATTATTTTCCCATTTGGTCAGTCAACAACTTCAACATTCCCACTCATCACCTGCGTTCTTGCATGCATCCCAAGTTCTAGGTTGTAACCTCGCTGCTACTTATGAGGGCCTGGGCACAAGCTCTCCAGATCAGTTCCAGGGCCAGTCAATCAACTGATTACCAACATTAGTAGGCACTTCCACCTGGCAGGCTGGACTTGGGTGCTGGGAATGTCTCTTGCCACTGGGGTTTGTGTTACAATTTGGATGTAAACTATTACTCAGGAACTCGTGTGCTGAGGCCTGGTCTCAGGTCTGTTCAGAGGTGATTGTATCATAAAGGCTCTGACCATCATTGGATCAATCCATTGATGGGTTCAGAGCTGAAGAAAACATGGGAGGTGGACTGTGTAGGAGGTAGAGCTGGTTGAAGGGAGGGAGATTTGGGGGGACTATGCCCTTGGTGACTGTGTCTTTTATTTTCTCTGTTTCTTGCTCCCTACCCTTCCTCTGAGCAGCTTTGCTCCACTGTGCTCCCACCATGTTGGAACCGTACCTAGCAGGCCAAGAAAGAGCAGAGCTAGGTGATTATAGATAGAAATATGAGTCAAAATCAAGCTTCCTTCTTGCAGCTGTTTTCTTCAACTATCTTGTCACGCTGATGAAAAGCTGGAGGCTACCAGAGTACACAAAGAGGGCAGAACAGGTTCTTAGATAGACTCCTTAACTGGAGTCTAGTTCTGACCCCCGGGCAGGGGGTAGTAGTTGACTAGCTAATGGACCAGGGGAAATCCTGAAGGAACTGAATACCGTTTTCTAGGGTGTGTGTGGGAGGCACAGGCAGCCATATTCTGCTGCCTGGATCAGTTATAGCTACAATGGGGCTGGAAAGAAATGACATCAACTTGAGCCTGAGGCAGGACAGGTGTGTAGTCATGCTGGTTGAGGCCTCAGGGTCCCCACTGGCAGGAGACAGGGTGAGTCACCAGAGACATGGGGTCACCCAGGCCACCTATCCCACACAGGTGACTCAGAGAGGAAGTTGGTACATTTCTCTACCTAGCCCAGCTTCTAGAGTGCCCCCAGGGTACTTCTAGAGTACCCTGCTGGGTAGCCCCCAGCAGGAGGTTGCAATCTCAAGCAGGGTCCTTCTGGGACCTGCTGCCACAAAGAGGAGTGAGTCCTTTAGTCACAGTGAGCATGAGCTTGGGAGAAAGCCATCCTATTCCCCCATTGGGAATGGATGCCCTAGATGATGACAGAGAGACAAACAGATGAAGCCCAGAGGGAAGTTAGGGCTGGCAAGAGAACTCAGTAAGTTCTTGGCTCACTGGCCATTCAACCTAGCATATTTTGTGAGTTCCATGTCAGTGAGAGACCCAGTCTCAGAAGGGAGTGGGCAGCTCTTAAGGAATGACCCCACATTGTCGTCTGACCTCTACCTGCATGCACACTCAAGTCTCCAACCTCTACATGCATACACACTCAAATGCACACTCACACATGCACCTGCACTCACAAACACACATACGAAAGATTTAAATTCCAGGATAGAGAACTCCAGCCTGTGTACCTATGAACGGAATCTCCGCCCCTGTCCATCATCTTTCTTAACAAGCAGATTCCATGGGACAACATGGCATTGCCCTCTCACCCCAGATTGGGCCATCATCAGGGCAGTTTTACATGCAGGAAGAGTGATGTGTGGCACAGCATCTCGTTTGCCGACACAGCTTGGTCTCATTCAAGTGTCAATTATAAATGCCTCCTGGTTCTTCCAGCAATGCACAGTGGCATTTCCTCCTGCAGCCTTGCACTGAGCCAGCCCCCGGTAAAGCAGTTCTCTCCTTACCTCATTGCCATGAGATCAGTCCTCAAAATTGACTTGTCAGAGACCTGCCTCAAAAGCCTCTGGAGCGGCATCCTGGGCCAGGGCTGAGTGTGCCCGGAGATGGTCTCTGCAGGTTTGATGCATCTCCCTTAATACCAAAAGAACGAACAAGTGGCTTTTGATACGTGTTTCAAAAATAACATCAAGTAGACTTTGTGGGACGCTCCACAACTCAGAAGGTGTCCTTCCTTTGATGGCAGCACAGTGACAGGCACCCTTGGCTTTCACTGGAAAGTGTGGGGATTTTTTTTTTTTAAACAAACCTTTTCTTGTTAAAGAATCGGAGGAACATTTGCTGGCTCGGGCTTCAAGTGCCCCTGGAGCTCTGAGCGGGGGTGTTATGTTGAGCTTAGTGCTGGCTCAAACCATGTGCTTTTAAAATTTTATTTTTAACTGTAACATCCAAGCCTCAGTGGTTGGGGGCCAGGACCAGAAGCAAGGGTGGTCCAGAACAAGACAATGCTGCATTTAGTGAGGAAAGACCGCTCTGAGTCTACCTTCCCATGACTCCTCAGGTGTAGCTTTGCACCTACTAAGTGGGATGAGGCATATCCATCCACAGGGTCCTTTGTCACCCGATGATGAGTTTGACCAGCAGCCTTGATAGATGTTCCTGGTGTCTGCTATGGGATGAACATCCAGGCCACAGGTAGCTCCTAGGTCCCATAGAACACATGTTCTAAGGATGTCTCCAAGGTTCCATGGAAACCCCAACACATAGAACCTGATTCTGCCTCCTTCCAGAAGCCTCTCTTCACCACAGTTTTTGTGCTTGCAACAACCAACAGCTCAAATTCAGCCCGTGGCAAGTCCTCTAGCTATTTAATAGTCCCATGAGTCAGATGCAAGGGATTTCTATGTCTTTAATTGATGTAGCCCAAGGATCAAGCAGCTTCGGCCATCCAGGGAGGCAGCTCAGGCCACACAGTGGTCACAGACTGGTTCAACACCATCATGAAATCTTCATGGCAGAAGAAAATGGCTAATCTGGGCTTTTTAATATTTTATTTAGGAGGCTCAATTATTCACTAAGTCCTGAGCCTCCAGAGACCCTACATGGCCTGTGCAGTTGGGTGGTCCTGGGTGCATAGCCCTTGCTATTGGAGATGAGGCGTGTGTGTGCAAGAGACTCTAGCCTGGGGCAGGAAGCAGTCTGGGCGTCTGCCCCTGCCCAGAACCCATGGGTTCTAAGTCCCTGGAGGGAGAGAAAGGAGGACCCAGATAGTCCTTGGCATCTTTTGAACTGCCTGTTCTCTTTTCAGGCGCCTGCTCTTCATGGTTGGGTGGGATCAGTGAAATCAGGAGTTGATCCTAAAACGAAGCTTCAGGGTTTTACCTGCACCATCCATCCGGGTACTTGCATGCCTGTGGACCTTTCTGGGGCTCCTAGAAAGTGCTAGGAAGACTGCTGGCCTGCAGCCTCCACTGTAGGTGACCAGGTGTCCCTGGTTGATAATGTGATGGCTATTTTTTTGTTATCAACTTAACTATATCTGGAATTAACTAAAACCCCAAAATGGAGGGCACACTTATGACACTTATGAGGGATTTTTGCTTAATTTAAAGTAGGAAGATCTACTTCTAATCTGGATTTAGGAGTTAGGAAGACAGGCCCTTAGTCCAGATCTTTTGTTGGAAGTCTATGTAAAGACATGGAAGAAGGAAGCTTTTGCTCTTTGCCTGCTTGCTCTTGACTTGCTAGGGAATCTGTTCCTTCACTGGCATTAGAACCTACTTCTTCAGGATTCCAGCATCTACTGAAGACCAACTGAGACATTCAGCCTTCTGGACTTAGTGACTTCCTCAGTTCTTGGACTTCCTTTTCATAACCCACCATTGTTGGATTAGCTGTACTACAACCTGTAAGTATTCTAATAGATCCCCTTTATATACCTATATCTATCTATAGCTGTATATCTGTCTCTCTATATATCTATCTAATCTATATCTATATATCTCTAGCTATATATATGTATACATATATGTACATATATAGAGTCCTTCTATAAGATCTGTTACTCTAGAGAACCATGACTAACACACTGATCTCCTTTGTAGGAAATATAGGTTATCTCATTCTTAAACTATTCATTCCCCATGTCCTGTGCTGACAGCTTGCCCAGTACTCCTAGGCTCATGAGGCCTCCAGGCTCCTGACTTTTAGGAGATGTTTCCAATGGATGATGTAGGAAGTCCTGTCTATCTATGCAAGAGGAGAGAAAGGGGAGCCTGAGGAGATCTCACCTGGGCTGGCTCTCATATCTAGAAAATACCTGACAGGGTGGCCCTGTGATCTATGCTTGGCCTGAGCACTGGCCAACCAATAAAAGGAAACAGAAAACAACTGTAACTGACTTTTCAAACCACACATTGGAATGTAACTGAAAGACGCCTGGACCTGTTCGCCTCATTCACAAGCAGGGGTGAGTTGTCCCTGAACCTACTCTCTGCTGTTCCCAGAGGCCATAGCCTCAGAGTGTAGTGAGTGTCTGACAGAGCTGGGCCCTAGGAGCATCATCCAGATTGAGGGGCCAGAGGCAGGTGAGTGAAGACATGGAGGATGGGGAGATGTGGTTGTCACTGCTGCATCTTGCTGGGTTCCCTCTGGATATTGATCTTGGCCAGCTTTGTCATCTGATAGAGGGCATTGTCAAGCCCCACATTTGGCAGAAAAAATTGGTCACTGGGAGACAAAGGTGTGTGGGTCTCTGGCTGACTGGGTGAGCCAGCCACAGTGAGATTTCAGGGTGTGTGGTGGTTTGAAAGAAAATAACTTCCATGGGAGTGATACTATTAGGAGGTATGGCCTTGTTGGAGGAAGTGTGTCACCATGGGAATGGGCTTTGAGGTCTTCTATGCTTAAGCTACACTCAGTGTGGTATACAGTTCACTTCCTATTGCCTGCAGATCAAGATGTAGATCCTTTTCAGATACTTCTCCAGCACCATGTCTACCTGCATGCCACCATGTTCTGCCATGATGACAATGGACTAAACCTCTGAAACTGTAAGCCATCCTGAATTAAATGTTTTCCTTTATTAGAGTTGCTGTATTGGCTGGTTTTGTGTGTCAATTTGACATAAGCTAGAGTCATCAGAGGAAGGAGCCTCAGTTGAGAAAATTCCTCAATGAGATCCAGCTGTAAGGCATTTTTTAAAAATTTAGTGATCAGTGTGGGAGGGCTCAGCCCATGGTGGGTGATGCCATCCCTGGGCTGGTGGTCCTGAGTTCCATAAGAAGGTGAGCTGAACAAGCTGGGGGAAGCAAGCCAGTAAGCAGCACCCCTCCATGGCCTCTGCATCAGCCCCTGCCTCTGGGATCCTGCCCCATTTGAGTTCCTGTCCTGACTTCCTTCAGTGATGAACAGCAATGATGAGTGTAAGCCTAATAAACTCTCCCCTCCCAAACTTGCTTTTTGGTCATGGTGTTTCACCACAGCAATATAAACCCTAACTAAGACAGTTGCCATGATCATGGTGTCTCTTCATGGCAATAGAAACCCCAACTAAGACAGAAGTTGGTACCAGGGACTGGGGTATTGCTGTGATAGGCCTAACCATGATTCTATTTGGAGGAATTTGGACTTTGGGAGTTTGGGCTAGGAAAGCAGTGGAATGCTTTAAGCACTGCTTAATGGGCCATACTAGTAGGAACATGGAAGACAGTGGTACTGAGAGTGTTTTGAATTTTGGGGTCATTGTTCAAGAGGTTTCAGAGGAGATGAATGTTAGTATGTGGCCTACAGACCAGTCTTGTGATATTTTGCTAAAGATTGTGACTGCTTTTTGCTCTTTTCTGAAAAAAATCTACCTGAGGCTAAAATGAAGAGTTTTGGGTTAATTCTGTTGGCAGAGAAAAAAAATCTCAAAACAGCCTAGTATTGACTTTGTGGTATGGTTATTAGCATTCACTCTTAGGTAGATATATAATGAAAAGGAATAAGCTGAGAAAGGAAAAATACAAAATATACAATTTGAGGAGGAAAGAGGCAGCAGGAAGTAGAATGGAGCTAAGTCCTGTGTTCAAGGAGATAAACCGATTAAGAAATGGAATAAAGGGATTGAGGACCTCAGGGCCAGACCACACCCAGATAAGCTTCCATCTGAGAAAAGGAATTAAAGAAAAGCTTAGGTCCAGGCATATGGTACACGTCTTTAATCCCAGCACTCAGGAGACAGAGGCATGCAGATCTCTGAGTTTGAGGCCAGCCTGGGCTACAGAGTGAGATTCAAGACATCCAAGCGTAGGCAGTGAAGGAAACCATGGAAAATAAAAAGCTGGTGAAGACATAAATGAATGAGGGGACCATGTTCCAGCCCCAGTATGCAGCAGAACTTGGCAGCGTTGGCCATGTGATTCTGGAGTTAAGGATAGAAGGATGGGGCTCTAGAATCTTATTCTGCAACTAAGGGATAGCTGCTGAGGTCAGGCATGTGTCAGGGGTGTCTCAGGAGGCCTAGAGAGGCCATTGCATGAAGCTGTGAAGGTAAAGCCTGGACTGTCTTTGAATCCCCAGGATGTTGGAGATGACAGAGCCATAGCATACCTGCTGAGGAGATCTGCTAACAGGAGTGGAACCAGCCCAAGAGAAAGAAGTGTGTTACAGGCAACAAAGCTATAAGGAGCTGGAGAGCTGAAGAGTGCTTTGACATCAGACATGGAGATGCAGAGTTTGAAGTTTGCCCAGCTGGTTTTCAGTCTTGCTTTGGTCCAGTATTTTCTCACTCTACTCTATTGTGCCATTATATGTTGGAAGTATGTGATCTGTTTTTTGATTTTGATCTTATAGAGGATTATGGTTGAGAGATTGTATGAATCTCAGAAGAGACTTTGAACTTTAAAACATTGTTGAGACTGTGATAGACTATGGGGACTTTTAAAGCTGAACTAAATGTATTTTGTATTATGATATCATTACAAGCCTATGGGAGCCAGGTAGTGGAATGTAGTAGTTTGAATGTAACTGGCCCCCAGAAGCTCATTGGGAGTAGCATTATTAGGAGGTGTGACCTTGTTGGAGTAGGTATGGCTTTATTGGGGGATGTGTGTCATTGTGGAGGTGGGCTTTGAGGTCTCATGTATGTTCAAGCCACACTCAATCTCTCAGTTCACTTCCTGTTACCTGCATATCAAGATGTAAAACTCTCAGCACCTTCTCCAGCACCATGTATGCTAGCATGCTGACATGTCCCATCATGATGATAATGGACTAAACCTCTGAACTCTAAGTCACCATCTCAATTAAATGTTTTCCTTTATAAGAATTGCTGTGGTCATGGTGTCTCTTCACAGCAATAGAGATGCTAACTAAGAAGTTAAATAATGTAAGGTCACAGCCCAGCTACCTGCCTAGATACTGGGGAGAGACAGACCTCTCAGAAGCACCTGTGAACAGCAATAGCAGCCAGCCAGAGGGGCATATGGCCTTGTCTCAGCCTCTAGCACAAATGATGCCTGTAGTTATGGCAACCCAAATCAACTGTCCTCTTTCCCAAGGACCATAGAACTGGAAGCCTCACCTACACAGCTCTAGATTCCAGAAAAGCCCTGCCTGGGAGGAATTTCATTCATCTTTTTGTGGAGGGAAATATGTTTTGAATTAGAGGAGAGGAGGTCTTGCAGTTCAGTGGTCATTCTGCCTCTCAGCAATGGCCCAGCTTTGACTTGGAGCAGGAAGAGGCAAGGCTCAGCACAACTGAAGAGATGGTGCTCCCATGAGGCAAATGGAGCCTCAGCATCTCTAGGAACTTCTCATTTCTATTATTGTTCGGAGCTGTGTCCTTAGAGCTAGAAGAAGAGATGCTGTGATCTGGGCTGTGAGTCCACAAGCTCAACAGCTTAGAAATGAGTACTTTCTGGCCTCACCCTCTACCTCATGGCAGCCTGGACACCACTGCTTCATGAGGGTCCACTCATGCTCAGTGATTGGGTCAAGACTCTGGTATCTTGAGACTTGCTAAGTCAGCACCCCACAGCATGCACATACTGGAGCTCCAAGGGCCAGCCTGGCATCTCAAAACAGCACATGCTTTGAGATATGCCTGTTAGTCTCGGCTGTTGGAGGTGTTACTCTGGCTGACTCCTGTCCTCACTTGGCTTATGACTGGTTTCTGCTTTTGCTAGGAGGTGTGACATAGAACACTACCAGTGTTACTAATCAGTGTGGGTGAGGGTCTTTGAAAACCTTGACAGAGCCAAGTGAATGGTTTGCACCTGTAATCTTAGCTCTTGAGATTCAGAAGCAGGAGGATTACAGCAAGTGTGAGGCAAGTGTGGTGTATATAGCAAGCTCCAGGCCATCCAGGGATACATAGTGAGATGCTATCTCAAAAGGCTAAAATCCAAACCATTCTAATAGAACCAACCCAGAAGCTAACATTGCTGGTGATTTTGACAGCCAATGAAGTCTGCATCAGCCATCTGAGGAGTAACTTTTGCCATTTCCTCTGGAATTTGTGGGAATAAACAACATTTGAGAACATGCCTGAGTCAGGTAGGACTATGAGGGGACCAGCACTGATGCCACATACTTCTCTCTTCTCAGGCTTGGAGTCTGTATCTGGCCTTGAAGCAGAAGGGCTTCTGGGAAAGCCACCTATCTCCCTACCTTGCAAGCAGAGACAAAACTTTGCAAATTCGGTTCCATAATCCCCAGTGTTTCAGGGATGGCTAATCTTCTACAGTTCTTGATTAGCTAATCAATGCCACTGAGGTGAGGGATGGGGAGCCAGGACATGCCTTCTCATGCTAGACCTGCCATGGCTGATGTGTTGATAATTTGCCAAGTTATAGTGCAGATACTTTTAGCTGTCAGATAGCCAAGGTCACCCAAGTGACAGCTGGATTTCTAGATTTGTAGGCAGTGATTTAAAACTTCATTCTGCCATTGTCAGCTTGGAACAAACATCTAAGAACTCATCTACATGACTCACAGGCTCCCAACTCCTTGCCCACCATGCATCCAAGGGACTCCCAAGACATACACAGTAAGTTGGACTTGGTGCTTGAGTGGGTGAGCTTTGCTCTTGGCAACAGAGCAGAGATGAGGCTGAGAGTAAGTCTGTCTCAGGATGGAAGAGGCTTATTTCCCCCCTGTTACTGACCACAAAGCCAGCAGAGACCCATGAACTTTTTTTCTGTTTTGTTTTGTTTTTTTGAGACAGGGTTTCTCTGTGTAGCTTTGTGCCTTTCCTGGAACTCACTTGGTAGCCCAAGCTGGCCTCGAATTCACAGAGTTATGCCTGGCTCTGCTCCCGAGTGCTGGGAATAAAGGCGTGCACCACCACCACACGGCAAGACCTGTGAACTTTAAAGAGTGAAAAACATAAATGATAGAACTCTTCACTTGGTTCACGCAGGAGCTGAAAGAAACATTGCCCTGTGAGATCCAAGGGAGACCTCAGTCCAACCTCCAAAGCCAAGGGGACCTTGTATGTGATTTGGACACAGGGTGGACATAAATGTGGCCATCTCCCTTCTCTCTGTGTGCCTTGCAGAGCCACCACCGTGCACTGATCACCTCGTGTTGGACTGTGGTGTTCAGCACACTCCAAAGGATGCCATTGGATCAGCCTGGTGACTGACTCCAAAGATCCAATGAGGTTGTTCAGTTAGGTAGCCAAGCCTCATGGTAGGAGTCACTGAGAAGAATTAAATGAAGCCTTTTGGCTGACCAGAAACAGGAGACTAGAAGTGATATTGTCTTCTTCATGTGGCCAGGAAGTTCTGTGTGTGAGTATGTTCTAGAATTCACATGTCTTCTCAGTGAGAAATCACTCCACACACTTAAGAGAGCAACAAGAAGGGCTGTTCTTTAATAGTATGTGGCTGGTTCTGGCTGATGCACAAAAGAGATTCAATCTTGAACAGAAAAATATACCAGCTTTTATAGGCCTTGGACTTACTGGTTTCACAGAATCTATAGTCCTTACATCTCTTTGGTCTCGGCTCCAGGTCACACTTTGAACAATGTAAAGAGAGACAGGAGACTGCAAGTCTGGACACTTGGGCAGATGGGAGATTTACATAGCAAAGATATTGCCAGGATTATTTCTTAAGTACACCTGTGTTGTTCTTTTCCAGTAGTTGTTACCCAGGGCCATCTTGCCCACCTGGCAGAAATATGATTTCCTGATAATGGCTCAGGGGACTAATGGCAGACGAGGACTTAGTGGTGGTCGTGACCCTGCCTGCCCCCTTGAGCTGCCATTGGAGGCATGTTCTTAGATAAAGGGATGGGCCTAATGGCTGGTTGTAAGTCAGGGCTGTCTCTTCTCCTTATGGGTAGGGCCTAATTGGAGGCCAGTCTTGGTGAACAAATATTAGCAGAAACTTTCTCAGTACCCTAGACTTCAATTATGGCATGAATGTTCTTTCCTACCGTTTCTAACCAGCCTGGTCAGTGTACCACTAGCTTCCAGTTGTAATGGAGGTGGTGCTCCTTTAGCTAAATATACTTTGTATAACTTAGTGTTTCCTAAGCAAGATAATAGTAAATCCTCTCTCTAGAGCATCACTTTTGTTACCTCAAGTTTCTTCTGCATCAAGGACAGACCCTGGCCCTGGCTCCTGTGCTTTTCTGTGCTGATCAAAAGGACTCTGCTCTTAGAGGACGTGGGGCTCTGGGACAATACTCTTGATGCCAGCCTGGACCCTCCCAGCTGCGAACTGTAGACACTGTGTTGAGACAGCTGCATGGCTGTGACACCTTTGCCAAGGCCCTCCCTGTTTGCCAACCTGGACCCTCCCAGCTGTATCCCCACTGCCTGTGGTCTGAGGAACTGTAGACACTGCTGAGGCAGCTGTGTGGCTGTGATACCTTTTCCAGGACCTTGTCTGGTTGCCCCGGGGCTGTAAGCAGAGGCTGTTCTATCTTTTGTTGCTTCAATAGAGCTGGTGATATTTGTATAACACTGTGTGTCCCAGGCTGGGTTACCAGCCACCTCTCTGGTTCCACCAGCCAGTTCTCTGCTGTGGATATCACTCTGTGTAAATAAAATTCTGATTGGCCAGTGGCCAGGCAGGAAGTATAGGTGGGACAAGAGAAAAGAGAATTCTGGGATGTGAAAGGCTGGGGCAGAGATTCTACCAGCCATGGCCATGACAAGGAAGATGTAAGGTAATGGTAAGCCATGAGCCATGTGGCAAAGTATAGATTTATAGAAATGGGCTAAATATAAGAGTAAGAGCTAGACAATGGTAGGCCTGAGCTAATGGCCAAGCAGTTTAATTAATATAAATGTCTATGTGTTTATTTTACAAATGGGTTGTTGGACTAACAGGGCTTGGCGGGGGCTGGAGAGAAGGTCTCCAGCTACAGTTCTCTTTCTGCTGCCTTTCATATATTGGTAGCCATGTACAGAGGCACTCATGTATTGGAGCAGCCTCAGAAGGTACTAGAAAGGGTGTAGGGGTGAGGAGGGGGGTGCACTCATACCACATGGAAAGGAATATGTTTCACTCCAAACAATATTTGCCGTAACCTGAATATGGAAAGATGTGCTTTTCATGTGTTGAGCAGTCTCTTGTGCGGCCCTGACTACCATTGGATGTTCATCCAGCCACACAGAGGTCCAGCTTCATCCTTCCTCATGGAACGAAAAAGAAGCCAACAAGCTTTCATAGGTTTCATGATAGCAAAATGGCTCCCCCACCCCAAGGTGGGGAAGTTCTTTTTCTCTCTTAAAGATTGTTAAAAATCCCATAGAGAGAAACCAGAAATTAGATTCTCAAAGTGGCTGTGGATGTAGAAGGGTGCTCAGGGTTTGGGGTTCCTTTATCCCCACCTGGGAGCATAGTCACATGAGCCCTCTGTACAAGTGTTTGTTTACTGATGTGGTCCTGTGTCTTTTGGACTAGAAGATCTGGTGGATGCAGGCCATTAGCAGCACTCAGCCTATCAGGCACCTGTGAGGTTGGGCTGAGCGTGGGGAGTCTGGTGGATCACATGGCACACAGTGGTCAGGCCAATGGAGGAGGCAGTGATGGAGGAGGTCTGTGAAAGGAGGTAGCATATTGTGCAGCTATTGTGGAGCCTCATCTTCTGGACACTACCTGGCTATTTCTATTTTGGAATCATAGCAGCTGTGGTTACTCTCAGATGTCCCTAACAAAATTGAACTCACTAACGCCCCCTTGTGGAAGGGAAGGGAAGCTCATGAAGCGCCACCTGTCCCCAAAGATACATCAACGGTTAACAATCACTAGGGGTTGAGCAAGAGCAACTCTCCTTCAAACTGTAGCTGCCCATAAGCGTCCCGTGCCCCTGTAAATGGCCCTTCACACACTGCTGTAAGTAATCCCAATTAAGCAAATAGGTTTGCCGAACTAAACCCACACGGGAATAATTCCTTTGGCCTGTCCCTGGTGTCCTATATGGTGAATGATGGATGTTCACGTCTCACCAGAAGTAGCAGAGTAGGGACAAATGGACATAGTCACTGTCTGAGGCTCTGGAAGCTGCCTGGCATTTCACACAATAGTGAGACCCCCGTGACTGGTCTTCTCAGGTGAGATCACGCACGATGTTCCAAGGAAGAGAGCCCCCACCCCTTGTCCATGATGCTTCTGGGTGAGCACAGAGACCGAAGCAGGAACCTTTCTATTTTCTTTCTCCAGAAGAAAACAACGTTCCCCGATGGCTGTTTTCTAGGGACTATGGTGACTGGAGGGAAGCATCCTCCAATGGTCACTTGTCTGTGACTAGAGCCTCTAGAAGCCTCTGCGGGGTGAAGGGAGAGCCTCACGGATGCTGGGTGCAGGGGCTCAGCCGGGGGCAAGTCACTCAGCAGGAGCTGCGGTCTATTCTTAGCTTGCTTCCTGTTATCTTGATGGAGTGCTTTGATTGCAAATAATCCCGTACAAAGGAGAGCCATCATCAGTGCATACTTTGGGACCCTCTTCATTGATTAGATAATTACAGAAGCTCAGCCAGTGAGAAGCAAGGGTGACTGACTAGCTCAGTGGAACGCGCCTGGGCTAAGGCCTGGCTGGGCTCTCTTTTAGATGCGGCTCTGTGACATCCAAGCACTGGGCAAAGGGTGCTCTCGCTCAGCCATCCTATTACATTCCCTCTTGCCTAACTCTCCTGCAGTCCCAGACTTGGCCGTTGGACACTGCCCAGAACTCCAGACTCTCTTGGGAATCTGGAGCTGTACACAGTGTTGCTGCAATTGAATTAAAAGAAAAAATTAATCTCCCTAGTTTGTTGACCCAGCAAAATGTGCCTGTCTGGCCACATGTGTTACCCTCCCTTAGATTGAGTGTGGAGTCTGAGCCTCTAACTTGCCATGGCTTCAGTACGGATGATTCAGATCCTGCACAGGCTCAGGATTTCTGCTCTGCTTGTTCGTGTGGCATCTGGACAGCTCTGAGCCAGGGATGCGGCTTGTTTGTCTTGATAGTAGTGGCTGATTGTCATGAGGTCAATGTCACACTTCACAGGCAAGGTCTGATGGGAGATAACACACTGTCCACAGCCCTGTAACCAGGCACAGTGTCCCTCCTACACCTGGCCTCTGGTTGGGTTCTGGTGACTATGTGCCATTCTTTAGGCTTCACGTGAACTTCGTGGGAACCTTCCATTAGCCAGATGCACAGAGGGAATGGGACTAGGGTCAGAGGTGATCAGCTCACCTATGTGCTTGTAGTTTAGCTGGAACGTTCTAGACCGAATGAGAGAATGAAGTCCACACACTTGAGCAGGCCATGTACAGGAGAGAGATAGCGTTCTTCCACTTACATTTTGCCCACTCTAGAGTTGGAGGTGTATCATAGACCTGACCTAACCTAACCTAACCTAACCTAACCTAACCTAACCTAACCTGCTTGTCCCCAGGTAGGACTGCAGAGACAGTTCACAGGCTCCATTCCTGTGTTGCAGGGTCTCTTGAAGCAGACAGAGATCCTGTGTCCTAGATAGGGGTGATGGTCAGGAGCAGGAAGAACTGTCTGGCCCTATTCAGGGAGTAAGTGAAGCCTGCTTCCTTGCCAGTTCCCATAGAAGGCTCCATGTGGCCACATCTGAATCCAGACACTTAAATCCATCGGAAAGCAGAGAAGGTAAATGACCCAGTTGCTAAAAGCAGGGCCCATGGAAATCAAGAGCAGAACGGGAAACACAAGGTAGAACACCTGCCTCCTTGGAGAACTTGGGTGATCAGAGCTGGATGTGGGGCTTCAAAGGCCATGAGGCCTGGGGCGCTAGAAATCGAGACAAGGAGGCTTCACACTTCCGTGGGGAGGAAGAATACCCGTAGAGGAGGGCCTGGGCAGCCAGTGGCTCAGCAGTGACCTGACTGCCTGAAGAAGAGCGAGGAAGTGTATCAGACAGAAGCACAAAAGAGGCTCTGACCAGCTTGTAGGGCGTTTAGGCGGGGACGGTCCGAAGTGGCCAGTGCTTGGGGTCTGGAAAGGTGGTGGAGAGCTAAGGACTTGTAGCACACAGGTTCCCTCGGGGACATCGTGGCTCTGCTCAAAGCTTTAGCAGCAATTTGGGGAAATTAGTTCATTCTATGAGGGTCTACAAAGAGATCCCGGGGTGAGGCTCAGGGTGCACACCCTGTGAGTAGCCGGGAGAGGATATCCAGCGGCTTGAGCCCTTGGAGGTCTTGACCCTCTTAAGATCCTGGGGTTCCCGTGCTGCAGCAGGCAGGGATGGAAAAGCTGCAGAGGAAAGAGTGATGTCCTGCCAGCCTGGGGAGTCTCCCAGGACCCTGTGGAGGGCCTATTCACAGCTATATGTGGTGTTCAGGGCCAGAAACAGACAATAGTGAACATAACCTGTGGAAGACCATGACCAGGGCCAAGGGCAGGAAGGAACTAGCCAAGAACAACCCTGTGTAAGCCACTCTGTGGCTTCTGGAGCCAAGAGCTCTGAGGACTCCTGACATCCATCTCTAGAAAGTCTTCCAGATACAAAGGGAGTTCAAGTGAACCCAGGCTCGAGTGAGCTTTTCCCCATGAGGCTATCAGTCTATCACTAGACAGATGTCTTTTATAGGGCTTCTTGTGGCAACACCAAGAGAGAACATCTCCTGCCAGCTCAGTAAGTGATTCCCAGCAGCCTGGTTGTATAGCCAGAGGAGGGGTGTTTGGACCAATCACAGTGCACCTTTGAACGCAAATGAAGGTTTGTGTTTGTACCAATCAGCACACCCCACGTGTAAATAGACGTTTGTGTGTGTACTAATCACAGCCTTGGCTCTTCAGCACCAGTCACAGCAGTCCTTGACTAGGCCTCTCCCCCATCCCCAACTTCTGACTCAGGTAGAGTGGTTACAGGGTCACCTAGAATTCACCAGGTTTGTGAGTGTTAGGCCCAGATCACAGAGACCCCCAAAAGACCACCACGGAGACCCAATTATGTATGTAAAAGCAAAGAGCCTTTATTTTCAAGCTCTGGGGCTTGGTCTCTCTGTCTGTCCAACGCAGTGGTGAGAAGAGAGAGCCCTGAGCCCAGGTGGGGTAGAGTTTTTATCATAGCAGAGGTTGGGGTAAGGAGATTTACAGGGTTCAGGACCCTGATTAGCTGACAATTGTCTAGGGGTGTCTGTAAAACAAAATAGGTGTGTGCTAAACTCAGGGACATCAGGCCACCTTATCTAATGGTTAGAATATCAGGTACTTTTCCTTAGATGTAGGCCCTCCCTGGGTGGGGTCAGCTTTTGGCTTTTCCTGGGTCTAGGTGTCGCCTGCCAGTAAGCCTGTCATAGAAGCTGTGTCTGGGCCTCTAAGCCTGTCATGGCAACTGTGTGGTCAAGCTGTTTTGAGGCCCCCTCCACAATGAGCACAAAAAGTCTGGCATAAACTGTTAGAAATAGCTTTGGCTGAGGCTGTCCCCTCAGGAGTTGGGGGCAATCTGCTGGGATTGTGAATTTTCTCAAGGCCCCATAGACTGTTCATTACAGCAGTCCTTGTGTGAGGGTAATCCTGCTCACTGTTAGATCAGCAGTCCTTGGGCTCAAGGCAGCTAGGGCAGTGAGGGAGCATACACCAGATGCTAATTAGGGATTCAAATTATCCCAATCCCCTGTAGTCTTTATTTGTAGAAAAATGAACACTGGGGAGTTGCTTATAGTAAGAGCTGAGTGCCTAACACCTGTCCAGTACCTTAGGGAGAGGTGCTCCTCTGTCTCTGTGGGACCCCAGGCCAGTTACCTCCCTCTCCTTCTAAGTTTGATTATGCAGAAATATATTCCAAGGAGGAATGTGGCAGCTGCTTCAAATGTCTCCTGCACCCTCTACCACAGAAATATAACAGCTGTCAGGTAAGAACCTCAGTGCCCAGTTATGATGTAATTCAGATGAAAACCTTTGGGACATATGTACATCCCTAGTATTATACCCAAATTATCTAGATTTAATGGGACTCATTCATTTCCTTGGCCACACCTCCAAGTGTGTGGCCACTCCTTGAGTGGCATCTTTTCCAGGCCCTTAGCCGCACTGAGAGCTCAGGGAACAGGTTCTGGAGTCTGGGTCATTCTTTCACTTTCTTTATTGAAAACACCTGTAACTGTAGAAATTCATACTCCAACTTAACAAGCGACTTCCAGGGACACAGCCTCCCACCTTTCAAAGAACTAGG
The DNA here is from genome assembly GCF_903995425.1 of Onychomys torridus. Lineage (NCBI taxonomy): Eukaryota > Metazoa > Chordata > Mammalia > Rodentia > Cricetidae > Onychomys > Onychomys torridus. The sequence goes on along the minus strand of NC_050443.1, from coordinate 117,571,730 downwards.
AGGTCTGAGCTGTGGCCTTCATGGTGGACACTTAGGCCTGCCTGTAACCCACCTCCTGTTTTGCTTGTATTTTAAAAGAAAGCACAAGACAGACATTGGTAAAGGAAGATGGATTTCTTTCCAGGTCGTCCAAACTAGGGAGATATTAAGATCAATCCACATGAGTCTATTTAATGGGTAATAGGAATTTATTAAGATATAAGTTGAGGAAATACACTCATGAATACAGAATGGAGTAGACAGCTGAAGTCGTCCTCTGATCTGACTGGGAGCGAATCCACCTCACAGGCAAGATTTTAAGAGGTCATGTACAACAGCAGGAAGTACCACCTCCTTTGGCCCTATAGCCCAAGGTCATGGACAGAGCAAATACCACTACATTTCCCCTTTTTGTCTGCATAAGAAGGTTCTAAACTTAATGAAAACTATATGCAGTCAAAATGATTATCAAATATTGTCTATTGTACCCGTGTTTCAAAACCCCCAGGGACCACCAAGGAGCCGGTTTCTGTTACAAACACACAAAGGTCTCTTTATTGTCAGGTTTGAACCTGGGCTGCCAACCTATGCTCTGACTCAGCAGAAGGGGCGGAATGAAGTGGCCCAGGTCTCAGGGGTTGTGGAGTTTTAAACAAAAAAACCATAAGCATAGAATTACATGCCTTGGCAGTTTTTGGAATTGGGTAGAAGAGATATAGGACAAGGTGATTTTTTGAAACTATTGGTCTAGACTTTCGGCACAAAATCATATTTGAAACTATTGGGTTAGACTTTAGGCGGGGAGCCACAACCTGCTGACAGGAGTATCTGGATATCTTCAAGGGCCATAAATTGCAGACAGAATGTCTGCAGGAGCATGTGGATCTTATTAAACTTTACTGTCCTGTATCTGTTTGAGTTGTCATGGCACATTCCTGTGATTCTTCCTGGAACTGGGTACAGCAGGTGGTCTAAAATGGTGATCCCTTCCCTAAGATGGAGCCTATAAAGTCAAGTCAAGGTCTTTACATTGTCCAGGAAAAACAAGGGGTAATAACATAAACAGAAATGGAACTACAACTAACAAGACTAACATCAAACATAAAAGACATGCTAGGTGTCAAGAAATGTCCAGAATATAGGGAAATGGCCGTTTACTGAGATCACTCCAATAACTGTCCTATCATGAAGATTCTAACTCTAGTACTAATATGTTCTAGCTAAGATATGAGAAGATTGTAACTGTAACTATCTAGTCTTCAACTCCATCAAAAACCCGAGAAGGAAAATAATAATACTGGAGAAAACAGAAAATGCAAGCAAGCAATTTCTGAAATTCTTTGCAAGAACAGAGACAGCTGGCAGCCTGGACAGTCATCTAAAGTTTCTCAGCACTGTTGGGGCATCCAATTTGGCTACAGGCCTGGAATATCTGACAGACCATTTTCAGAAGCAGGAACTTTGAAAGACCATCTTACCCTGTCTTGGCAGACTTCAGTAGTCACTTTTCCTTGTGTCCTGCTCATCCAGAAAGGACAGCACTCATACTGTCAGCAGTCAAGGCAAAGGCAGTTCTTTGCTCAGCAGGCCATTTTGAGCCAAGAAGAAAACAACTTCCAAACAGAAATGTCTAGAAGTCCAACATTCTCTCAGGATCAGATTAGTGCTTCCAGGAGCAATTGTGTTTCATGTCAACAGAATTCGAAGTTGTCAAAACATTTAAATGCCATATTCTCTAGGTCTATGAAGTGTTTACCTATCCATCTGACATATGTTTCTGTAAATCTGGAGAACCTAATTAACATAACTATAGAAATGACAAGCATGGATGACTATAGTTCTGTAAGTCTTATCTGGCTAAATAACCCAAGGACTAAGGCTTCACATTAACAAGATAAACAGTCTGTAAGCAGATGTACCATATAAAGACAATGACCTCAAAATCGTGGTGATACACAAAGTATCTTAAATAGAGGTAGAAATGTAGAGTGCAATATGAGAATAATATTCTTAATATGTATCAATTTATAAAATATCCTAAATAGAGGTAGAACATACATACAGAATGGCTAATATAATTTTACATTGTACCAGTAGGTCCTTCCTTTATGTGGATACATTTGTATCAATATGCAAAATATTTCAAACAGGAGTAGGAATAGTTTTACAATACCACAAATATAGCTTTGTATTTGTATCAATATATAATTTGTATCTTAAAGAGGAATATAAGAATAGTTTACACTTGTATCAATATACAAGAACCTATATGGGTGCAAATTACCCAAGACTAATAGTTTGCTAAATCAGTTTACTAGTAAATAAAATAATCTACCTTAATTTACTATACCTATCCATTCCCCTTTTTCTTTTCTAAAGAATACTGAGTAAATTCTATTGTTCTACCACCAACCCTATAACCATCCATCCATAACCCTGAGAAAAAAAATGAAATCTTTGGGAGAGGGGGCATCATTTTCTTAGAATTGCTTCCTTCTATTTAGGGGGTGACTGTATCTCTGTGGAGTCCTGTAAGAAAGCTTAAATAGTTAGGTCTCAATAAGGCTAGCCTTAGAGTCTATAGCCAGTCTCAGAGTAATGGATAAGATTGTCTGAGATTCTGGCTAGAAATATATGTAGTATAATGGACCATCTCATCTTAGAACTGTCCTGAAGAGTTTTCAGTCCAAAGCTGATCATTGAGTAATGTTCTTAGGTACAATGGCATCTTTCTAGATCAAGTGGAGTTGTTGTTGTGGGGGCCCCATGTTCTTTCTGGAGACTTCAGAAATTGCTATTGGAAAGACTTATTTTTCACTGTGGAAAACTTGAACATTATTAATATCAAAATGGAAAGTTTGGATTTACACTGTATCGAGAAGGAATTCCCAAAAAGCAAGGACAAACATGGAAAAAAAATAGAATCTTGACAACAATGGTCTCTAGATTACTGATTTTCTTCTGTCTCACACCAGTTGGCTCTTCCAATATGAGACAGAATCTCCTAATTTTTCTTTTAGCAATATGCTTGGGTTTAGAAAAGGAGAAAGGCACATTCCAACTCCAAAGCCAGCTTAATTTATAATTGAATCGGGACCACAACTATTCTAGAGGTAAAGAGAAATTGATGTTGGCAGTGTGATATTACTCTGTAGAGTATATTGGTACCAATAGGTCCTTCCTTTATGTGGTAGATGTCTAAGTGTCCAAGGCCTTATGATTTCTGGAAGATGGATATTTCCATTATCTTCTAAAGACAAAAAACAGAACCCTGCCCCAATCCTTGTTTGTTGAGTTTTTCTTACAATTTGTGGAGTTGTCACATTGGTGGGTGAGCTCTTGCTTCTCCTCGTCAAGGGATTTCTCCTGTTTGAATTGAATTTTTATTAATTTTGTAGGTATCTATAGCTTTTCCTCTCTTGCAGAAACAAAAGCAAAACTCCTTCCCCAACATAGGACGCATCCTGGTTTCCATTCCTAGGTCAACACATCTTTGAAGTAAACCAATTGGCTTAGCTCATGAGTTTTTTCTGTTGGCCAATGTCTCTCCGCAGCTGTTGTTCCTTTCTCATCATTACTGAGAAAATTCAAGGTTGATAAACCATTATGTAACCTATTGTGACACTTCTCCCTCTCCTTTTAAGAGGTCACATACAATAGCAGGAAGCACTGCTTCCTCTGGGCCTTATAGTCCAAGGTCATGGGCAGAGCAAATACCACTACTGGCAGAGAAAGACTTCTGTGTTAGACTTTGGGTTTCTTTCTGTCAGGTCTGAGCAGTACTCTGTCTAGCCCTGGCACTCTCTAAGAAGACCCACAAGACCATACCAAGTCCTCACTCTTCTGTGTGTCCCTGCTAGGGAGGAGTCTGGTGGAGGGTGGGTCTGTGAAGGCCTGAGTTGTAAGGAGGTGTACACAGCATGGCACCGAAGTCACACAGGGCCCATGCCAGTGATGGAGCAATCTCAGTAATGGAGAAGAGACATGGTGCACTTTTAGGGGTGTGTGTATTGGATTCTCCTCGGGAGGAATTATGTCATACAGTTTCAAAATCTCAGATGTCTGTTCATGTTCCTCACAGGCCATGGTAGACATCAGTGGCATTTAGGACTGTGTGGTGCCCTCTACCATATGGGACCAATAATTTAGCCATCAGTCTGAACACTCAGGATGTGAGGACTCAAACCCTAGTGTACTGTGATTCTGTGTCTAAGGACAGTGGGGTGGGGGTGGAGGGAGGAAACAGATGAGGTCTTGTTTAGGCCAAGGCTCTGTGCCCACATGTCTGGCATCAGGCAGACTAGGCAGATGGGCCTGTGGGGAGAGCCTGTAGGAAGCCTGCGATAGAAGCTGTTGTCTGGAATCCATGAAGCCCTTGGCCACCTCATGGAGCACTCCACCTTGCTGAGGAAGGCCCAGCCCACACACTGCCAATATTCTCCTGAGCATGTGTGAATCTCAGAGATGGCGCATGGCCTGATAGGCTGTTCGCTCTCTCTTGGAGGCCAAGACTTCACCCCAAAGTGCTTAGAAGCTTGTTTCAGGATGTTTAAATCTGGATCTCTCTGAGTAGAGTCTACAGAGCAAGTCTTGGAGATTCTCAGTATGACATCTTGTAGTATGAATCTTAAAGAGTCTTATTAATAAAACTCAACCTGAGGCCAGTTATTGGGTGATTGCTGGAAGATCAGAGAAGCAGAACAAGCCACAGTTTTCTCACCTCGCTAGTTCCTCAGCTGGTCTTGTTTCCTCAGACTGCAAGCTTCTGAATCCTCATCCCAATGGCTCTCAGCTGAACTGTGCTCGAAAGCCTGAATGCTTAACCAGCTGAATGCTTTACTCACTATATGCTTTTTTCCTTTAGTTCCTGGTCCTCACGCCTTATATACCTTTTTCTTTCTGCCTTCACTCCCTGGGATTAAAGAGAGATGTGTAGCTATCCTTAGGTAGCTTAACACTCTTGTCATAGGTAGGGTTTCTGTTGCTGTGAAGAGACACCATGACCATGGCAGCTCTTTATTGCTTTATTAATTAGTTAATTAATTAATGTCATGGCAACACTTATAAAGGAAAACATTTAATTGGGGCTGGCTTACAGGTTCAGAGGTTCAGTCCCTTATCATCATGGCAGGAAGCATGGTGGCACTCAGGCAGACATGGTGCTGGAGAGGCAGCTGAGAGTTCTACATCTGGAACAGCAGGCAACAGGAAGAGACTATGAGCCACTGGGCATGGTTTGAGCTTCTGAAACCCCAAAGCCCACCCCCAGTGACATACTTCCACCAACAAGGCCACACTTCCTCCAACAAGTCTACAGGTCCTAATCCTTTCAAGTCATGCTTGACCCTATGGGAGGTCTTTTCATTCAAACCACCACAACTCTAAAGTCTATAATGGTACCAATGGCATGGTCAGTGGAGGAATGTTCACATATAGGAGCTTACTCAGGGGTGAGCAGTAAGTGAGGACTGGACTTGCCAGGCTGCACCCAGTTCAGATACTATTGTGCCCGTGTTGCAAGGCCCCCAAGCAAGTCCACCACAGAGCCAATATCCAATGCAAAACACAAAGGGGTTTATTGATAACAAGCAAGCTTGGGCTTGGTCCGTGTCCAATGTCCGACACAGTGGGTGGAGGAGGATGGCCCCGAGCATACACTTGAAGGGGTTTATATAGGAAAGGTTTACATATAGCTTGGGATTGAATGAGGGGTCTAGGGGTGAGGTAGTTCTTTGAAGTTACTGGCTGAACTATAAGCATGAGGTTACTGGTGGCTAACAGGATTCAGGGTATCTACAGAGACATAAAGTTTTACTCCCTATGTCCTGCTTTTGTTGAACCCGGGATATTTACATTCAGATTTATTGTTCCAGTCCTATTCTCCCATAAGTTCAATTTCTGGTCAGTTGAGTCCATTACTCCCCGTATCTTGTTTTGCCACGTCTAGGATATATAGATTTATTGTTTCAGCCTCATCTTCCCATAAGTTCAACTTCTGGTCAGTTCTAAAACTGCTGGTTAGCAAATACCTCTAGAGGAGGTGGGGGGAGCGTCTCTCAAGATGGCTACTGATTTTTCCCTTTTAATACCTCTGTTGGGTCTATAGGTCTAGACTGAGGCTGGAGCCTAGGGATAACACAGAGGTCACAGATAGAGCCAAGGACCTGTCTCTGTGTGCTTGACTGTGGGTAAGACCTTTCCCTCTCTCTGTGACATCACACGTGAGAACGGCATCTTAGAGACTCCACAACCTGGCTGTTCTCTTATTTGGTTTTCTTCTTGTTGGACATTTAATTTTTTGTCTTCCTCTTCTTTCACAAGCTGCCTTGAGTCCTTTCCTGAGTAAGGTGGTTTTAAAAACCCCAAAGTTGGGCTGGGTGGTGGTGGCACACGCCTGTAATCCCAGCACTCGGGAGGCAGGGGCAGGTGGATCTCTGTGAGTTCGAGACCAGCCTAGTCTACAGAGCTAGTCCAGGACAGGCACCAAAACTACAGAGAAACCCTGTCTCGAAAAACAAAAATCAAACAAACAAACAAAAACCCAAAAAAACAAACAAAAAAAACCCCAAAGTCCTTTTCATTTTGTTAGTTCTGTGGAGATGGCTGGTTCATTCTCCTGCTAGGTGCCATGGAGGGAGCGCATGTGTGCATGCGTGTCTGCAGGTGTCTGAGGTGGTTCTTCTGCAGTTCTACTTGTGATGGGAGTGTCTTAGTCACTGTCCTATTGCCGTGAAGAGATGCCATGACCAAGACAACACTTACAAAAGAAAGCATTTAATTGGGACTTTGCTCATGGTTTCAAACCTTTAACCCATCTTCATTAGGGCAGGGAGCATGGCAGCAGGCAAGTGTGGTGCTGGCTAAAAGCTACATCCTCATCTATGGGCCAAGAGAGAGACTCTGGGTGTGGAACAGGCTTTTGAAAACTTAGAGCCCACCCTCAGTGACATATTTCCTTCAACAAGGCCATATCTCCTACTCCAGCCCTTTGGTGACTAAGCATCCAAATACTTGAGTCTATGAGGGTCATTCTTATTCAAACCACCATAGGAAGCCTGTGACTTTGGGGTAAGCAGATCTCAGTCAGGAACCACCTTTGAGCCCTTTGAAGTCTCACTGGCCAGGGTCCCTGTCCAGCTGGTAGAACCAGCAGACACTAAGAGGGCCACACAGTTGTTTTAGTTACAAAGGAACTCCCAATACCAGACAGACATCAGGCCAAGGGAGGGAGGGCCCAGCCAGGCAGCATCCCTTCACTCAGGCCTTCCCACGTAGGGCACTACACATCATGTAAACAAGGAACTGGCTGCCCAGAGCTGTCAAACATTCAGATTTTGAACCACACACATGTTCACCTAAGAAAATATAATTATAGAGAAGGCTCTGTGGCAGCTCGCTTAGCATGCATAATGTCACTCGGCTCAGTGTTCCCAGTGTAATTAGCATGAGTGCACAAGGAGCCTAAACCACTGCTAAATTAAGCCATCGCTGTGGAGTGTGCGGGACCCACATTAACCTCACCACAATGGGAGGTGCGGGCGTCTGCTCCAAGCTCAGTCAGAGTGAAGCTGCAGTCACACACAGATGTCACCACTGACACCTGGTACTCGTGGGGAGCCAAAGCCCTGTGTGAAATTAGACAGTAATACGACACAGGAAGTCCTGTCCTGGTTATTAACGACTGAAATGGATTACTTGCTGATACTTTATTTTGACTTCATGTAACTTTGTCTTAAAACATTACTCACGCTCAAAACTTAAGGGTGTTTTTTATCGAGGTGAGAAGCCCATACTCTACCAGGACTGATGCTCCCCACAGAAGTGTTGACTCCTTGCTTAAGTCTTACACATGCTATGTCCCGCCTGCCCTGTGGTTCCTGCCTTTGCTTCTGGTTTCCATTCTGTGTTTCCCTCATTCCACACATCAAGGTTGACAGGCAACGCCAGATTCTGCTCTATGTCAGTTTTCACAGGCGCCCTACACAGAGGAGTGTTCCCAGGTCCCCAGACTAGCCTCAGCCTGCAGGTAAGGACAGGATAAAGGGAAATATGAGTCTGAGGGAAGGTAGTTCAGTCTAGCTGCATTTGGGGTTCAGGCAGTCCCTACTGTTCCTCAACAGTCCCTGTAGAAAAGAAGCACCAGGTCCCTGTCACCCCACCCTTCAGAGTTACCATACACAGGACCAGGAAAATTCCCAATTCCAATCTGCAGCCAGCAACACCTGCTTCACCTTCAGCAAAAAGAACCTCTGTCCTGTCAGGCCTGGGTCTTGGGTTGTGTGTCCTCAGGGACAGTTCAGTGGCCCCCAGCCAGGGTGGAGACTGGGTGACAGGAAGCAGTGGCTACAATGGCTGTCTGTGACACTAAAGGGGTCCCTCTCCTGCTGTCATGGGCCAGCCCTGAGTCAGGCCCCGGGGGCCCTGGGAGAGGATGATCTTACATTGGTACCACCTCTTCTCTAGCTGTGTCCTCAGCCCCCTGCTCACCTTCAGAAGCTGTAAAGACTTTACCTTGGCCCAGACTTGGCAAGCTTCAGAAACGCTCCTCGCTTTTCGCTACTGTCTTCCACGTGTAAGTGGTTTAGACATAATTGTCAGAAATGATTCTTACATTCAGACCGTTAAAATCCATTAACCATGGGAAGTTCTGAGCAAGCCTCAATACGTCTATTTTGTGGGCATGTTTTCCACAGCAATTTTCCTTGTTTTTGCCCCAAGGCAAAAATGATCTTTTAAAAACTTCCCTTAAAGGTATTTTGAAAACAGAATGCAAAATGCAGATCTAGATAAATCCACAAAGCAGAAATAAAAAAAAAAAAATGTAAAATGCTGCGGCATTGTGCTTGCTCCCAGAGGCTTTGGTGACTGGTGTGTGATGAGTCTTCTGGGTCCCACAGGGGAGATGTCAATAGAAACACCATGTCTGTGGCCATTCAAGCAGAATTCATACTCCCAGACACATTGATTCTGAAAGTCCAAGGAAGCTCAGGTCAACTGTGTTGATCATGTTATTCTTCTCCAGAAGGAAAGAGAAGTAGTGAGTAGCCATCTCACAAGAAGCATTTATTAAATAGTAATCTGGAATGGTCAGGCCCAAGACCATAAAGCTATCAGGAGAATAGAGGATAATACCTCTCTCTCTCTCTCTCTCTCTCTCTGTGTGTGTGTGTGTGTGTGTGTGTGTGTGTGTGTGTGTATGTCATAGGGAAAAGTTTTGTAGGTTATTGGTGAAATTAAGGCCACTTCACATAGTTAAAAGGGAGGTTTATTTTGTGGGGTAACTTACAAATGAAGGGGTAGGTTGCAGGGTCTGGCAAAGGTATAGCGCAGTCCGGCGGTGTTCTCTGGAGAACTCTGCTCGGTCTACCTCCAGCGTCCCGGGTCCCGGAACTAAGCATGAGACCTCCCCTCGACCCTCAGTCTTCCACTTCCTCCTCCGCCCCGCCTTGTGGGCGTGACCATTACCGAAGCCTCAATGGGGGTTGGAACTTCCAGGCCAATGCTGGGATGGCTATCCACTACAGTAGGTAATCTACCCTGATGCATGTTCCAGGCTAGACATGACTGCTGACTCTGGGTATACAGAGTTCAGGCTGATGGACAAAGACATGTTTTCCTTGGTTGGCTGCCATATGTGATGTTTGGTGCAGCTGTAGTCACACTGATGGGTCACCTGTGAGACTTGCCTTGGTTTTTGTGAGTCCCTAGTGATATGAATTATTGCGTGAGGGTGGGAAGACCCCTGAGGGTATTCCTCGAGTGCAGGGAAACATGCTGGGCAGATGCACGCCATGCGGGCATGGGGGAGGTGGCCAGTAATTCACAGCCCAGATGCTGCATCCATGAGGAGAGTTTATTATAATAAAGAGATGATAGGAAAAAGAGAGACAGAGAGAAAGAGAGGAGAAGAAGAAGAAGAAGAAGAAGAAGAAGAAGAAGAAGAAGAAGAAGAAGAAGAAGGAAGGAGAAGGAAGGAGAAGGAGAAGGAGAAGGAGAAGGAGAAGGAGGAGAGGGAGAGGAGAGGGAGAGGGAGAGGGAGAGGGAGAGGGAGAGGGAGAGGGAGAGGGAGAGGGAGAGGGAGAGGGAGAGGGAGAGGGAGAGGCTGAGGGAGAGGAAGAAGAAGAAGGAAGAAGAAGGAAGAAGAAGGAAGAAGAAGAAGAAGAAGAAGAAGAAGAAGAAGAAGAAGAAGAAGAAGAAGAAGAAGAAGAAGAAGAAGAAGGGGTTTGCTCAACTCGTGGGAGGAAAAGTGGAAGAGAGAGGAAGGGGGGGGGTTCCTTAGAATGAGGCTTTTATGTCAGGACACAGGGCAGTGCCAAAGGGTGGGATTTCAAGGGGCAGATCAGAGTATTAACACCTGGCTTTGGAGTTAGTGGCCTCATTTCACTCCACGTAGTCAAGACAGGGAATTACCTGCTGCCTGGAAGAAACCCCTGTCCAGGCTGGAGACTTGAGGCAAAGATACTTAATTTGCTGCTCATTCTGGCCACACTGGCCTTACCTGGGTGACCTAGAGCCTTTGGTTCCAGCACATGGAACCAGGCCAGGCTAGACCCTGGCAGGGTCTAACAGAAGCTCTGTTCCTGGTGGTCACTCAAGCCATGCCGGGTTAAAACCCAGATCCAAGCTGTGAAGGGTCTTGGATCGATAAGAAGATCTGCCACCATGTCTACAAAAGGGAGAGGTTCTCTATGAGCAAACGTGGTGAGGCAGGGACACTGGGAGCTGGAGGAGCCAGGCAGTCATGGAAAAGAAACAAATTAGAGCGACCAGCCTCCTTGTTTCAGTGCCTGAGCTGTTAGGTGTTTGGGTAAAGTCCAGGGTCTGAATCAGTAGGCCAGTTCTGCAGACTAGTACAGACAGGCCAGTTCTGCAGGCTAGTGCAGACACTTGAGTGAGTCCAGTTGGTTCTCATGGGGTTCTGTAAGGAAAAGATGGACTTCCAGCATATGACGCTGGCTGCAGGTCATGTATTTATTGCAGGGGTTCCTGCAAGCTTCATGGCCACCAGGGAAACAATCCGCAGGAGGTAGCAAGGGAACTTGGTTCAGAATGACTTAGTTAACCAGGCTGGATCAAACTTCTGGAATTTGACACTAGGCAGTTTATTTTAGAAGTATTAAAATGCAGCATAATTTTGGGGGAAAATGTTTCCTGGTAATATCTCAATCCCATGTGCACAATAACAATTAAGTTGTGACTACATTGAAACTCTTTTGCAAAGTACATGTGACCTCTATCATGAGGATGAGTTCTATAGCTTAAGGGCCTAGGATCTGGTGTGGTCCTTGAGATAGCATAGAGGTGATCTATAAAGTACATGTGACATCTCCCCTAAGGATGGGTTCTATTGACTGAGAAACAAAACTGAAGATAAAGGTCTAGGGAGGGAGAGTCTGGGATAAAAATTCTGGGGGATCTGGGTGAGGCCTGGCCCTACAGATAGCAAAGGTCACCAGGTCATTAGCAGCCTCTGCTCCCAACCTTCTGGATGGAAAACAGGTGTTCATCTCCCCCACTGAGGAGGCAACCCTGCTGATTAACTGGTTTCTCCAATGCGTAGCTGTGAGTGCTCCTACCTTCTAAAACGCATGTGGGAAGAGAGCTCCTGCAGAAGCTGATTCCATCAGAACGGATCAAAACTTGGCACAGCCAAACTACAAAACCAAGAAAACAGGAGCTGTATTTTATGGTCGTATGTCAAAAAGTGATGTAGCAGATACACAGAACACACACGATGAGACAAAAAAAGCCCAAATTGGGCTCCTGGAGATGACACTGAGACAGCTTTGAGAAGCTCTGCCCCGGCAAGAGGAGGTCTCCAGTCACGTCTCTGACAAAAGATGGTCATCAGAGCATACACAGAAGCCTCCACACAAAGATGGGGCAGGGGAGCAGACAAGGAGGCACCTTGGGAAAACCACTGTGGACTGTGGCAGTTCATGTCTCCTCTTGAAGCCGTTGGGCCGGAGGCTCCAGCAGATGCCCCATCCTGTCCTTATCTCTACAGGACCAGAGGTGAGCTTCCCACCCCCAGAAGGCAACACCCCACTGTGTTGAGAGTGCAGGGAACCTCAGTCCCCGGAGCCAAGAGTAACAAGGGCAGCCAGCTCAGAAAAACAATCTGAAAGTTTGTTTACTTATTTTTACTTTTGCATCTGTGCACGTGTGTGTGTGTGTGTGTGTGTGTGTGTGTGTGTGTGTGTGTGTGTGCTGGAGCATGCATTTTTACCAGCTAAGACCCCTCAAAGGCTTGCTGTGAGCATTTCTTAACAAGTAAAGTGTAATCTTAGCATCCATCCCTGACTCTGTGTCCAGGAAAGGGAGGCTTTTGTCCTCACAGGCACTTGGGTGTCCCACACAGTGATGCACACAAGGACCGAAGAGCACTGAGTGGGTTCATGCATCTGGAAGATGGAATGACTCCCTGGCCCAATCAGTGGTGAGCTTGGAAGACGAGTGAATGGCCAGTGGCCATGTGTGTGTGCTTCCACAACTAAGAAATCGCAGTTGTTGGAGGACGCCAGACAGAGCAGACCAATGCTGGCTGGCAGGGGTGCCAAGGAGGCTTGATTGTGTGCAACAAAGGGGACACCCTTTCTGGGGTGAAGGTGACACGAAAGCCATTGGATAGTACACTACAAAAGGACGACTGTATGGAATGTAAATCACACCTCAGCAAAGCTTTTGAAACAGTTCAAATGCCCTGAAGGCCAGACATGGGTGTGGGGAGGAGCTGGCAGTTCCTGTGCTAAACATCGAGGGCAAAAGCTCTGTCCCCAACCTGAACTGGTTCCCTGTCTGTGTCCTCTTTCTTTCCCAGACAACCAGATGGCAACTTCCCTGAGGCAGGAGCAAGGTTCTCTGGCATGGTTGGGGCCAGGTGTTTGCTGATAACGACTGAATAAGAAACACATCATCTAAAACCCCAGCATGTCCAAAACCACAGAGCAAAGGCGGCTCTGCCAGCTGGGCCTCAGTGTGAGGGGAAGGGTCTCACTGTCTTTCCCTCCTACCATAGCTTGCCAAGGCTTCATGTCCACCTGGGGAACTGCCCTGCAGGCACCGGAGAAGAGGATCCTTGACTCCTTGACCATTGCTCTTTATTGGCAAGTCTGGTTTATTTGATTGCAAAAGTCTGTCTGTGTGTGTGTGTGTGTGTGTGTGTGTGTGTGTGTGTGTGTGCATGCGCTCTTGATAAATACTCAGAGACAGGGACAAAAAGACAGAGATAGGAGACAGAGACAGAGATAAGCAAACCATTTGACAAGCTGTCCACTGGCATCTACCTTCTAACCAACATACCCCACCCACTCTGTCCCCACAGCCAGCCTCCATAGCAATGCCCACGGCAGCCATGTTCTTCAGGAAGCAGGTTCCCATTAAACAAATCCTGGGGTGGTAAGGATGGGGTTCACATTAGAACAGTTCCTATATGTACTCTTCATTGTATTCCAGGGACATCCTGGCATCTAGGGAGGCACCACGTGGCAGGTGGGATGTATGTAAGCCTCTTTCCCATTATCCCAGTAATTCTTGGCCCTCTGAGACTTCCATTTGCTCTAAGGAGCCAGACACAGAAGCCATGTGGTAGGAGTCCATTGATACAGGTTGCCCAGGATAATGAAAACAGAGACAGGAAGTGGATTGGTGGTTGCCAGGGACTGGGCAGGGGTATTGGGGGATGAGAATGAATGCCCATGGGTGGGAGCTTCTGTTCGGGTAACAGTGCTTTGGAGTAAGACAGCAACACATTAGAAATGTACCAAATGCTCAATTGAGTAACTTAAACTGGCTAATTCTGGGTTATATAAGTTTTTTTACTTTAATTCAACTCAAACCCATATGAGGTTGTTCTTTTTCTCTGAGTTCCTGGCTGTCTATCTATCTTGGCACCTGTATCTGCTGTAAGGCTCAAAGTGTGTTGACCTTTATCCACCTGTGGATGCCCAGGGGAGTTCACTCCTGTGTTAGTTATTGTTTTCTTATCTAAGTCAAATATTTCTAGAAACACCATCACCAACACACCTAAAGGGGTGTTTCCATGGTGATTCTAATCCAGCTGGCAAGACTAATCACAACCCTCCTGAGTGAGGTAGAGCCCTGATAGCGGTATGTGGGTGTGTAGTGGGGGGCATTTGTATTTTCCATGTCTTAGCATGAACTCAACAAGTCTTGATAGGTCACTGGGCATGTTGTCCCCCTGTCCCAAGGGCTGGGCTCCCCATCCCAGCCCTCAGTGCTACTCTAAGAAGTCCAATCCTCTCCCCTGCCCAGTATCCTCTCCCTATCCTAGGGGGTCTGAAGTTCATGTCCAGGGGCTCTGCCCCCTTTGTCTCACTTCAGGAGACCTGCAGGTGACTGGTTGGCAGGGGGCTGGAGGCCTGTTGTTGAATAGTGACCACAGCTTCCCTGTGGTTTCTCTCCTCCCTGAAGCTTGTCAGCCATCTTGTTTTGAAGCTTCCAGAAGTGCCCTTTGGTTTCCTTATGTCTCTGGTCTTGCTTTCTACCTCTCTCTGACTTTTTTTTTTTATGTTAGAGAGATCTCCTCAGTCCTTAAATCCTTCTTTCATTTTGGGGTTCCCCTTGTCCCTTTCTAAGGCAACCACTGGTTTTGGTTCTTTATGAGTGCTGCTCTGTTCTTGTTTCATGAATATACCATTTTCTTGCATCTTTGAGTATTTTTGAAAGCTTTCTACTTCCTGTGCTGGGTCTGTTTCCAGGACATTCATGTGTGGAGAATCATACCTTTGTGGGAATATTTGGGCCACTCAAAGGGTGGTGGGACTCCAGATGTAGCTGGGGATGTTGTTCAGCTTTATTCCATGCCAACTTTTCTGGAGAAAGTGCCAGCCCCACTTTGCCTGGAGAATATGAGTGTCCAGGCTTTGGGGCTAGTGCCCCTGTGGCAGCATAAGCCTCTCCCTCTCCTGGACATTCCTCAGGATTAAGTCTGAGATAGGTGGATGTTTGCTGATCTCTTCCCAGACTGAGGTTCTAGAGTAAGATCTTTCCCCCTCTAGGTCTCTCTGCTGCCAGCAATTATAGTCAAACTGACCCTGAACATGGTCTGATTCCTTTCAAAGCGTCCTCAGACTCTGGCTTCCAGCCTGTGTGCAGAGGACCCAGGGAAGCTGACGCCATGGCAGCCCTATGCTGATGGGTATCCTTGCAGGATACTCAAGCCTGTGTGATGGAAGCAGGTCTGCCATGAGTTTGGAAATCTGTAGAGTTCCATTTCCTTTGTCTTCTCATGACACCCAGACCAAGAGCCTTGAAGTACACACAGCTGCCAGAGTCCCTGGCAGTGCCCTCCAGAATTGCAGTCTGGGAAGACCTTTGGTTTGAATGTTGCCAATCAGCAATGTGCCCTGAAGTTCAGGAAACACCCCAGACCACCAGGAGGGCTTAGTGAGTTAATTGGCTACAGAGCCCTCTTTCCACAGCCTAGGCAGCAGCCACAGCAAGTACAGCAACTATGGCAGATATAGGCAGGTGCAGCAGGTACAACAGGTGTGCAGAGCTAGGCAGATGTAGCAGGTGTGGCAGGTGTGCATGTGGAAAAAAGTATGTCAGGTACACATGTGCAAAACAGATGGAGCATGATAGCAGGAGTCTAGGTGCAGCAGTTTGTCAGGTATACAGATGCAGCAGTATATCTGGTGCACAAGTGCATGCAGCATGACAGGTGAACACATGCAAAAGTATGGTGGTGCACAGGTGCATCATTGTGTCAAGTGCACAGATGCAGTGGTATGACAGGTGTTCAGATGCAGCAGTATGTCAGGAGTGCAGGTGCAGGGGTGTGGCAGGAGTGGGGGTGCAGGTGCAGAGGTGTGGTGGATATGCAGGTGCGGGTGGTGTCATGCTCTCTTCTGGGGCTCAGGCTGTATCTGGACAGGGAGCTGCCCAAAGCCTTTGCTTTTTGGGCAAAGAGGGAGCTTTCCTTTTTCCTCTGGATCTTAGGGTGCACATACAGGGCTGATCCTATCCTGCTGCTCCATGTGGGGCTGTTTCTATAACAGGAGGCTTTGGAGTAGGGTGGGCCCCTCCGTTACCCTCTCTCTATGTCTGGGGACCTGTTTTGCCTTTCTTTCAAGCTATGGCGGAAGGTAGGAAAAATCCAGGGACCACAGTCACCCCAGTGAGCAGGTCTGCATTTGTGGTGTCTCCTTCACACTAGCAGGTTCTTGCATTGTTCAGAGGCAGAAGTTTGTATGTGTACCTTGGCACCTCAAGAGCTCTCAGGCATCAGAGGCAGTTCAACCCTGACATGCTGTGGAAATGGCTCTGTGCGGAAACCACTTTGAAGGCTAAAGATTTACAAAATGGTACAACACACAGGGCTTTCTTCTGTGTCAAACCCTTTCTTCATCCAAGACCATTGGATTCATGCTGTGTTTTCCCTTCAGATGACAAGCATTCAGCTGCCCATCTTTCCACAGCCCTTATTTTGGGAAACTTAACTACCATCACCCTGTGATTATGAACAGTTCTTTGACCTAATTACAATTTGCCTCTTTGTTTCCTACCAGCTCATCAGGCATCTACCACACACTTGACAGCTGAGTGGAGTGAGTGGGCCAGTTTCCCTCCCAAGCTCCATGCCAGGGCCTCTAGGGCTCAGTCTACAAGGCTGCTATTCCAGCCCACTTGGCCCTGGGTCAGGTTTGCATGGAGTCCCAGGCCTTCAAGGCACTTATGCAGAGCTGTGCTCTCCCAGTTTAACCCCTGGGTGTTAGGCATCTCTGCTACCCCTAAAGAATGCCTTGCTCTCACTGTTGTGCTGGCCATATCCAGGAGAGGCTTTTTATGGCCCAAAGGCATAAGCCAGTGACCCTTCCAGACTGCCTACCTCTCAGAGGCTCATCAATATGAGGGATTGGTATGGAGGAAGGACCTGAGTCATGTCCTGGGACAGGAGCAAATTAGAAAAGAAGCCAGGAAGAAGACAAATTAGAAAGCAGAGGGGAATGAGCCTTAGTGAAGGCTACGAGGTAGTTGGGTAGAGAGAGCAGCCATCCCCTGGGTGATAGTCTGAATGATAATGGCCTCCATAGACTCAAAGGAAGTGGCATTATTGGAGGTGTGTGCTTGGAAGAAATGTGTCACTGGGGAATGGACTTTGAGGTTTTAGTAGGCCAAGCCAGGCCCAGTGGTTCACTGTCTCTTTCTGCTGCCTGGGGATCCAGATGTAGAACTCTTAGCTACCCCTCCAGCATCATGTCCGCCTGAGTGATGCCATGCTTTCTACCATGACAATAATGGACTAAACCTCTGAACTGTAAGCCAGTCCCAATTAAATGCTTTCCTTTATAAGAGTTGCTGTGGTCATAGTGTCTCCTCACAGCAATAAAACCTAACTAAGACAGAAGTTGGTACCAAGGATTGGGATATTGCTGTGATAGGCCTGAGCACGCTTTTGTATGGAGAAAAATGGATGTCTTAGTTAGGATTTCTATTGCTATGAAGAGATACCATGACCGTGGCAACTCTTATAAAGGAAACATTTAATTGAAGTGCATGGCAGGAAGCATGGTGGCTAGGAACATGGCAGTGTGCGGACTGACATAGTGCCAGAGAATTCTACATCTTGATACAAAGGCAATAGGAAGTGAACTGTCTCACTAGATGTGGCTTGAGCATATGAGACCTCAAAGCATACCTCCACAGTGATACACTTCCTCTAACAAGACCACACCTACTCCAACAAGGCCACTCCCTTTGGGGGGGCCAATTACATTCAAACTACCACACTCCACTCCCTGGCCCCCATAAGCTTGAAACAATATAATAATGCAAAATGCATTTAGTCTAACTTCAAAAGTCCCCATAGTCTGTCACAATCTCAACAAAGTTTTGAAGTCCAAAGTTTAGAGTCTCTTCTGAGATTCATGCAATCTCTTAAATGCAATCAAAATAAAATCAAAATAAAAAACAGATCACATACGTCCAACATATAATGGCACAAGATATGCATTACCATTCCAAAATACAGGGAATGAAGCATAGTGAGGAAATACTGGACCAAAATAAGAGTGAAAACCAGCTGGGCAAACCCCAAACTTTGCATCTCCATGTCTGATGTCAATACCATATCTCCAACTCCATTCAGCTTTGTTGCCTGAACACACTTCATTTTCTTGGGCTGGTTCCACTCCCTGTTAGCAGCTTTTCTTGGCAAGTATCTCAGGACTCTGGCATCTATAACATCTTGGGGTCTCCAAGACAATCCAGGCTTCTCCTTTCACAACTTCACATAATGGTCTCTCTAGGCCTCCATTCAGGGACACCCCTAACACATGCCTGGCCTCAGCGGCTTTCCTTAATAATGGAATAAGATCCCATGGCCCCTTTCTTCTATCCTTAGCTCCAGAACCACGTGGTGAAGCTTTCAAGTTCTGCTGCTTACTGTGGCTGGAACATGGCCCTCTTATTCAATTACATCTCTACCAACTTTCGGCTTTCCATGGTTTCCTTTACTGCCTAAGCTTAGCTGTTTTAAAAGTGGATCTGTAGACTACGATGACCTCAGACTCAAAGATCAGCCAGCCTCTGCCTTCCAAGTGCTGGGATTAAGGGCATGTACCACTACACCTGGCTCTAAGCTTTTTTAGTTTCTTTTCACAAGTTGGAAACTTATCCAGGTGGGGACTTTCCCTGAGGTCACAACTCCCTTTATTCTGATTCTTAATCCATTTATCTCCTTGAACACAGGACTTAGCTCCATTCCACTTCTTGGTGCTCCTTTTCTCTTCAAATATTTTTCCTTGCTCAGCCTGCTCTTGTGATATTTTGGCAAAGAATGTGGCTGTTTGCTGCCCTTGTCCAAAAAAATCTGTCTGAGGCTAAAGAGTTGAAGCTATGGATTAACAGTTTTGACAGAGGAAATTTTCTGAAAGCCTGGTATCAACTGTGTAATGTGGTTATTAGTGGCTGGTTTTATGCAGATCTATAGTGAAGAGGAGCAAACCATTCAAGAAAAAATACAAAATGCCCAGTTTGTGAAGAAAGGGGCACCAGAAAGTGCTTAATCTTAATCAATAGCCTGATGCTAATGGAAATAAAGGAAATGGTGACCCCAGAGCAAGACGGCACCCAGCTAAGCTTCCAGCTTGTGAGAAAGAATTAAAGCAAAGTGAAAAGGAATTGAAGAAAAGCTTAGGCCTGGGCATAAGCAGCATACAACTTTAATCTCAGCACTCAGGAGGCAGAGGCAGGTGAATCTCTGAGTTCAAGGCCAGCCTAAACTACAGATCAAGTTCCAGAACAACCAAGCTCAGACAGTGAAGGAAACTATGAAAAACAGAAAACTGATGAAAATGTATTTGAATGAGGGAGCCATGTTCCAGCCCCAGCAAGCAGCAGTAATTCACAGCTTTGGCAACGTGGTTCTGGCTTTAGAGCCAAGGATACAAGAAAGGAGTTATGCTTATGTGACCTCCCTCCTTGACTAAGGAAAGCTGCTGAAGACAGGTGTTTGATGGGATATCCCTGCATGGAGGCCTAGAGAGGCCAATGCATGAAGCCGTGAAGGTGAAGCCTGGATTGCCTTGGAGACTACAAGATGTTGGAGATGTGAGAGTCATGGGATACCTGCCGAGGAAAGCTGATAACAGGGACTGGAACCAACCCAAGAGAAAGCAACGTGTTGCAGGCAACAAAGCAGAAAGGAGCTGGAGATGTGGAGAGCTTTTTGGCATTAATCATGGAGATGCAGAGTTTGGAGTTTGCTCAGCTGGTTTTCAGTCTTGTTTTGGTCCAGTATTTCCTCACTGTTCTCCCTTTCCTCTATTTTGGAATGGTAATGTATATCCTGTGCCATTGTACATTGTAAATATGTCATCTGCTTTTTTCATTTTGATTTTACAGGTATAACCACCTGTTAAGATATTGTTGTGAGTATCAAAGACTTTGAACTCTGGACTTTTGAACACTGTTGAGACTGTGATAGATTATGGGGACTTTTGAAGTTGACTAAATGCATTTTGCATGATGATATGGCAACAAGCCTATGGGGGCCAGGGAGTGGAATGTGGAGGTCTGAATGAAAATGGCCCTCACAGACTCCTAGGAAGTGGCATTATTGAAGGTGTGTCCTTGTTGGAGTAGGTATGTCCTTGTTGGAGTAGGTATGTCCTTGTTGGAGTAGGTATGTCCTTGTTGGAAGAAGTATGTCACTGGGGGAGGGGGGGGTAGGCTTTCAGGTTTTAGAAGATCAAGTCAGGCCCAGTGGCCCACTGTTTCTTCCTGCTGCCTGGGATCCAGATGTAGAACTCTCCAGGACCATACCTGCCTGTGTTGCTGCCAGGCTCCCCACCATGATGGACCATGGACTAAACCTCTGAACTGTAAGCCAGCCCCAATTAAATGTTTTCCTTTATAAGAGTTGCTGTGGTCATGGTGTCTCTTTATAGTAACGGAACTCTGACTAAAACACCCTGGAAGTCAGAGAACCTAAGACAGCTCCCCCCCAACATATCTGCCCCAACTGCACCATGGGCTGAATCACAGACTAAACATGGGGAGGACACTAACCCTGCCTGGTCCAGTTTGAGTCCTGTCTGGTCATCATACACTTCCCTGTGAGGCACCTGAGGCACTTTCTGAGAGGTACCTGGCATACATTCTGTTTCTGTCCTTGCTGAGTGGCTCTGTGTGATGACATTTGGAATCTTAGATTGGATGATAGTTACACAGTGCCTATATCCACTTGATGTGTGATACACCCATCTCCCAGCCACTATCCCCCAGTGACAAATAGAAGGCTAACATAGATACTGGCTAAGCAGCAACAGGGCACGAGTCTGGAAAAACCTTCTAATAACAGCACTTTGGGAAGTGTGATCTAAGCTTCTGGCTGTGTGGCTGGAGCAGACACTTCCCCACAGTGCAGGGCATGATCACACCACCGGTCACACCACCACATGTTAACAGGCAGTTACAAAATATTTTAATGGAAACTTCAAGACCAATCTCTTTACAGGGAGTTGAGAAAATGATGCTTGTCTTAGGGTTTATATTTGCTGTGAAGAGATGCCATGACCATGGCAACTCTTATAAGGAAAACATTTAATTGAGGCAGCTTGCTTACAGTTTCAGAGGTTCAGTCCATTATCATCATAGCAGGGAGTATGATGGGGAACATGGTGGCGACATGCAGGCAGACGCGGTGCTGTAGCTGTAGCTGTAGCTGTAGCTGTAGCTGAGAGTCCTTCATCTTACAGGCAACAGGAAGTCAACTGACAGTCACACTGAGGGAAGCTTGAGCAAAAGAGACCTCAAAGCCTGCCCCCACCCCTACAGTGACACACTTCCTCCAACAAGGCCACACCCACTCCAACAAAACCACACCTCCTAATAGTGCCCCTCCCTATGAGATTATGGGGCCAATTACATTTAAACTACCACATGCTGGATATGAGCTCCAAGCCTTCTTCCCAGTTCCCAAATATCATCATATTCAAGCCCTCTCCACCCATTGTCACCACCTGACAAGACTGTCCCCCACACAGCCCCTTGCTATATCAGAGATTAATTCTAACACATTTCAAAGAGCAGATAGGGACAGATCGCATGGCACAGCTCTAGCACTAAAATCCATACTGCAGTGGCCAGCGGAACTGGAACACAGTTGAGGTTCAGCAAGACAAGTGACAGGATTCAGTAGCCTGAGAGGCCTGCCCCTTGCCTGCATGTGCCATCTCTATGCAGCCAAATGTAGCCTCTACGCATTTGGAGTTGGGGCATCAGAGAACTACAGGCTGACCTCACCCATCCTCACCCACTACCCATTCATGCCATGTAGCAGCTGGAACACACACTTGTCAGAGTGTGTTTGTTAGTGACTTTAGGGGGATCAAATTAAGGGTTGGCCTGACACCCCCATACAGACAACCCTTCATCTTTTCACTTGAGGACACAGGTGTCCCAGAACATTGGCCATGCCTTACTGGTGGTACCTATAAGTGAGGTCAACAATGGAGCCAGATGCAGCAGGCCCGCTCCATGACAGTGACGTGTGAGCTGTAGGAGAAAGGTAGGGTCTTCCCTGGTGCATGGCACCCTTTGGAGTCCAGATGTAGGCCACATGGGGTAAGAACTGGTTATGACTCTCTTTTATAGTCTAGAGCCTGGAGCACCTGTGATCACCATCTCTTGAACTGTCCCTCAAGGCAGTGGCCCACCAGTGAAGTCTGACTATCCCTGGGCTCACAGAAACTCTGGATACCTACTCAGGCACCAATTATCTGCCACCTCTATTGTTGCTTTGGATGGGTGCACTCGAGCCAAGCTGGAAGGGTTCACTTGGGGCTGTGTCTGGCTGCTGCATACTCAGGACTCCGACTGATTCCCTCAGGCCTCAGGATTTTGGGTATAACCAACTAGCTGGCTCCCACTAGGGCACAGGACACAAAAGAAAGCAAAGGTGGTCTTTACATCAGGAGTTAGACTCTCCCAAACTGACTCTACTGCCCTGTTTGCTAGCCTCTTCCTTAGAAGGCCTCACAAGTGCTGGATATCCAATCCTGGCCCTAAGGGTCTACTTAAGCAACCACCCAGCTCAGCACTAGGGACTCTTCCTCAGTCTTGTACAGTTGAAGTTGCTCTCTTGGAAGCAGAGTGCCTCTAAGTTCAGACATAGCATGAGTGTATCCCCTGTGCTGATGGCAAGGTCCTCATGTATTGAGGTGATGGGAGTATTAAGACATGTGGCCCAGTGGTAGTGATTGGGTCACAGGAGAACTGTCCTAGGAAGGAATTGATGTAGTTCATGGGTACTCCAGTTAGTTCTAGGCTTGCTGTCCATATAGGTGATTTCTCTGCCTATGAGTATTTATGTAGACATGCACCCACCCATGCTTGGTGATGGCTGTAGGACTCCCACATATAAGCAGGAGTTCTTGGTCCTTCCTGGTGCAAGGTTAGATGCAAAGTGTTGTGAAAGCATTTTTTTTATGTAAAATTTTTTTTATTCATTTTACATACCAACCACATATCTCTCCCCTCATCCCTCCTCCAGCTCCTCCCCTACTGCCTACCCCCCACAAGCCCACCTCCCTATCCCCTCCTCCAAAAGGGTAAGTTCTCCCATGGGGGGACATCAAAGCCTGGTACATTCAGCTGAGGCAGGATCAAGACCCTACCTGCTGCATCAAGGATGAGCAAGGTGTCCGACCATAGGGAATGAGATCCAGAAAGCCAGCTCATACACCAGGGATAGATCCTGATCCCACTGTCAGGAGCCTCTCAAACAGACCCAGCTACACAGCTGTCTCCTGTCTGCAGAGGGTCTACTCTGGTCCCACGCAGGTTCCACAGCTGTGGGTCCAAAGTTCATGAGTTCCTATGAACTTGGTTCAGATATCTCTGTAGCTTTTCCATCATGATCTTGATCCCCCTTGCTCATATGATCCCTTTTTCCTTTCTTCGACTGTACTTCCAGAGCTCAGCCTGGTACATGGTTGTGGATCTCTGCATCTGCTTCATCAGTTACTAGACAAAGGCTCTACACTGACAGGGTATTCACCAATCTGATTACCAGGGTAGGCCAGTTCAGGCACCCTCTCCACTATTACTAGTAGTCTAATCTGGGGTCATCTTTGTGGATTCCTAGTCATTCCCCTAGCACCTGGTTTCTCCCTTACCCCATAATGCCTCCTTCTATCAAGATATTTCACGAAAGCATTTTTGTATTCTTGTTATGAACTCACATCAATTTTCTTTGAAAGAATTAGCTAAAACACACTGTTCTTTAAAACAGACAGAACAGCTTCATTCCAGTTGATTGTAATGCTGTGCAATGATGAAAACTCTTTCTTTCTTCCCCTGATGCCAGTCCCTGCTGACTCTGTACTTCATGGACCAACTCCCCCAGTTTCTATGACCCCTGACCCCTTGTCCTCAGTGTGTTTGTGTAGGCAGCTGCCAAGAGCACCCATTTCCAGGGTTATTTAGGATCCTGTGTTCACTTGTTCCATTAACTTTGATCAATTATCACACAAATGCAGTTTCTGATGTGGAAAAATGGCACTGGGCATGGAGAGTCATGTTCTTAGTCTATAGTTAGTCTCTGAACAACTAGCCGTGTCTGTGAGATGGCAGCAATGGAGTCAGCCGGGCAAGAGAAGGAGGATGTCACTGAGGGGTGCAGCCAGACCCCACTCCCTGGACTGGGTGGACAGACATCTGTGTATTAGAAAAAGCCCCCAGGAGATTACAGTGTCCACCACAGCCCTGGCAACTTCTTCACTCAGCGTACATGGGTCCACCTCTTACCATCCCATTTAGTTGGACTAGAGTTTGGCTGCTAGTGTACAACTATCCCAAGACCACCCATGGCTTCTCTGCTTCTGCTCCCTCCTCCTGTCATCTACTCAGCCAACATTTATTCTGCAACCACATGCCAGACATGACACATGGCAGAAACGAGGCACTGATACCCAGGCATACTGCATGTGGCTTGGGGACTGGCTCTTGGATCTCTTCATGGCAAATCAGACCATAATGTGGTTTCTTGACCTCACTCAGTCTTTAGATGACCTTGTTCATTTCACAGGGAGGCTCCAAATACCTTAGGGTGGTGATTGAGAAGTACAGGTGCCAGGCTCCATACCTGTGTGGGTCCAGGAGTCTCAGGCAGGTACACAGTGGAGCTATGTTCTGTATAACAGGGGCCCAGTTTGCCTGTGACCTCACTATTAGTCTGTAGACACCAGGGTAGATGTAGCAGTCTTCACCTTAGCATATCTCTTTGTGGAGTCTGGTAAGGGTACTCAGACCACCCAGGCCTTGGAAACCTAGAACACGTGTCTCTCTCCTTCCTCATTTGCTACCTTGAACCAGCCCATCTTGAAGCTGGTGCTCCTCTTTGGCCACAGCCCAGCCCGAGGAGGCTGCCCTGAAGCTCCTTGGTGACTGTTGGTGGCATCTGAATACCCAGGACATTTGAGGGGGAATTCAAAAGAGATGAGCATGATGAAGGAAAGATGAAAAAGGCCCAGAAGGCCCTTGCAGGGGCAGCCTACAGCAATTAGAAATAAAACAGAAACTTTCAAAACCTAGGGTAGAAAGGAGATTCTCCTAGCCAGAGGGGAAACTTAAATATTATTTCCAACATAAAAACCCAAGCAAACATGCAGTGTAGTGTGACTATTTAAAGAAAAATACCTAAAGAAGCTGTGCCTGAGAAAGACTGATGGCAGATAAACTCGGCAAAGGCCTTGGAAACAAGTCTTGAAGATGCCCAGAGAACCGAAGGACAGCATGGAAGAGTCAAGAAAACAATGGAAGGACATGGGACCTATCATGGTTGGACTTCAACTGTCTCCCCGAAGCTACGTGTTGAGGATCTACTCCCCAGTACAGCACTGTCAGAGGTAGGAGCTTCGAGAAGTGATTGGATCCTGAGGGCTCTGACTGTATCAGCAGATTCAACCCAATAATGGGATCATAGGGCTGGGGATGCAGCTCAGTTCACAGAGTGCTTGCCAAGCATGCAAGAAGCCCTAGGTATGTTCTCACCTAAAACTCAGAGTGGTGGTCCATATCTGTAATCCCAGGAGGAGAAACAAGTTCAGTGTCATCCTCATTGACACAGAGAGTTTGAGGCCAGCCTGGGTACGTGAGACTGTCTCAAAAGCATACACAGAATAGACCCATTCATGGACTCAGGGCTTTAATGAGCTATGGGGAAGTTGTAGGGACTATAGGAGGTAGGCTTACTTAGAGGTAATAGGTTTGGGTGGCATGCTTTAAGGAGTATTTTGGTCTATGTCTCTTTTTGGTTCTCATGGTCTTTCTGCTTTCTGGATGTCATGAGGTGATCTTTTGCTTTCTCATGTGCTCTTCACCCAGACTTAGAAGTATTAGAAGGTAGTGACCATGTGAGCCAAAATACATCTTTCCCCTTTCAAGTTGACCTACCAGGTGTTTCCAAAGTGGTGGGAAGCTGTGCAATATGGGAACGATACATAAAACAAAATAAACTTTTAAAAAATGAAGCTGCAAACAACTAGTGATGAATGAAAACCTGCTGGAGAGAAGCAAACATCTGAGCAGAGGGAAGAAATAAGTGCACTCCTGGGCAGGTAACAGAATACTGAGGCTGAAGAACAGAGAAAAACAAAGGTCAGGAAGAGAGAACAGAGCCTAGGAGACCTGGGGGACACCACCACAAAACCCTGTGTATGCATTGTGGGAGTCCCAGGAAAAGAGGAGAGAGAACGGGATAAAGAGAATACACAAAGGAAAAAAAAATCCTCAAACCTTCCAAATTTGATAAAAGACAAGAATGTAGACATGCAAGGGACTCAACCAATCTCAAGAGACATGAACCCCAAGAGACCCACCCCCAGGGGTGTTAGAATAAGACATTCAAAAGACAGGGAGGACCTTGGGAGCAGCAGGGGAGACACTGCTCCCACACAGGGGATCTGGTGATGCTGCCAGCAGCAATGCAAAATTCAAATCAGCTTCAAGAAGTCTCTGACTAATAAAACTTTTCCTTACACTTAAAGATGAATGACAATATTTGGTGAAGCCGAGAGCTAGGATGGTGAGTCACTCCAGGACCTACAGGAAGGAAATTCTCCAGGAGTCACATGAGGCCAGGAGAGGATAATGGGAGTGATTTGCAACCAAATGAAAACACGGAGCTTTGCCAGGTAAGAATGGGCAGCCACAAGCAAGGGTTACTGTAGCTTGAGTTGTTGATAATTCTACATTTTGTTTTTCATATGAGTTAAGGGCCTGATTATTTAAAACAATGATAACTGCATGTTTGTGAGGACACTGTCTAAAGATGTAATTTTGTGTAATTTAATTTCTGAAAGGAGTAGGGGTAGTGCTGAAGGAGGGGAGTTTTGTTTGCTGTTGAAATTGTATCTACATGGAGTTGTACTGTTGGAAGTGAAAGAGAACAGATAAAGAATAACAACAACAGAGAGAGAGAGAGAGAGAGAGAGAGAGAGAGAGAGAGAGAGAGAGAGAGTTTAAACATTTTACTATTAAAAAAAATCAACTAAGCAAAAAGTCCATTCAGGAAATAAGGAGGCAGAAAAAGCTACCAGACACACAGAAAACAAATAACAAAGAGAAGAAATGAAGACCCTGCTTATTGGTGATTCCTTTAAATTATTTCACTATAGAACCAAAGGAGAGAGATTGGTAATAAAATAAAATAAAATAAAATAAAATAAAATAAAATAAATGAGTTCATTATATGCTGTCTATAAGAAACTCACTTTAGGTCAAAGATAGGCTACAGGAGACAAAAGATGCTTTATATTAAATAAAAGATGTATTCAACAAACAGGAAATATCATAAATATATTCATACCTAGTAATAGACTACAGAGAAAAGGCTGGGGAGACAGCTCAGTGTGCAAGTGCTGGTCACAGAGCATGAGACTTGAATTTTGATCCCTAGCATCCACACAAATGGCCAATTGTAGCAGTGTGTGCCTGTAATCCCAGTGTCTAGGAGGCAGAGACAGGAGGATCTCCATTATTTCTTGGCTAGCTAGCCTAGCTGAATCATTGAATTCCAGGTTCCATGGGAGACCCTATCTCGAAAAATAATGTGGACAGAGATTGAGAAGGACATCCAGTGTCAGTCTCTGGACTACACACACACACACACACACACACACACACACACACACACACACACAAACACACACACACACACGTGCAAACATACAAACATGTACATATGTATATGTGGCATGCATGTACCCTCCTCAACCTACTGAAGGGAGAAATAGAATTCTTCACTAACAGTTGGAGGCTCCATTGCTTCATCTCATGATAGGATACCCAGCAACATATAGGGACATAGACCCCATGCCTGGCTAAAGGGTTCTTCTCTAATCAATGGAATTTTACTTTAAAACTTAATGATTTCCCACAGGATTAAGATTCTCTTTGCTGTTACAAAGAAAACAGATTTCACATATCAGAAAACAAAAGCTAATGCATTCAGTTCTGATGAGCTTGCCATGCTGACTTCATCTTCAGAGAAGCTGAGAGATGCCAGTTATTTCTGGAAGATAAACAGCATCATGAAGCTGGCTTCTAAAACGCAAGAGAAAGTTCAAGCTGCCCCAGTGCTACTGGGCACAACACATTAACCCTAGGTCCACTTCTGACTGGGCCAGCTTGAAGTAGTTTTCATGTGAGCAATGATGTCCCCACAATGGAAAAAAAAATAACTCACAATTTCTACCTTCTAGAGAACTGTACTTGCATGCAGTCTCTCAGGAAATGTCAAGAGCATCACAGCTAAGAGTCAGTGTGGGGTTTCCAACACAAAATGCAGCTCCTCCCCACCCTGGCCAAGCCAGTAGGCAAAGCACGTTTTTTGAAGACAAATGCCTCATGGAGCCAAGTAGTGGGGATTTGGAAGGAAAACACATCAGCTTTCCAGATGAAGGTCAACAGAGAAACGAGCAGGGAAGACAGGGGCAGTTTGGCGGGAATCCAGAGCAGGCAGCTAGCAGATGTCTGAGGCAAGACTAAATTGGCAGAGTGAGGCTCGGGGCTGGCCGCAATGGAGAGACTGAGTTGCCCCTGTTCACATAGGCTGCCATTGCCCCTGGGCTTCTTAGGTGTGTCCCCCAACCTCTGTTGCTCACTCAGAGACAGGTCTAGACAGGGTGAAGGAAGTAAAGGTGGTTAAAAAAAATAGAGGTGGGTGGGTTCCAGGAGCCCCTATCTGACCAGGACATCTGTGAGCAGCCCACTCCAAAGGTGGCTCTGGGTCATACCCTAGTATGTTTCAGGATAGCTCAAGATTAATCAATATAGACCCCCCAGTCTCCACCGAGGACCTCTAAAGAACCACTCAGGGTGTCCTCTGGCTACTATTCAGGATGGTCAAAAGATTCAGGTAAAAAAGAATTCCCTTTTACCCCAGATGAAATCCTAGGTTCATATACAGAAGCCTGCATCAGCGAGAGCAAGAATCAGTTTTGTCTGAGAGCTGGGAAAGTGGTGAGGAGTAGGAATCAAAGCACCACCTACAGGGACTGTCATTAGGCTACAAAGACATTAAAAACGGGGGTTGAGGATTTAGCTCAGTGGTAGAGCACTTGCCTAGAAAGCGCAAGGCCCTGGGTCCGATCCTCAGCTAAAAAACAAACAAACAAACAAACAAAAAAAAAAAACTGGGCCAGAGAGAACCCTGATCCCAGAACAATGGAGGATGCTTATGTCCTTCCTTCCCCTACCACACCACACCTCCTGAACAGGACATTATAGTAGACAGGAGTCTGAAGAGTGGAGAGAATGGGGGGCAGGCCAGCTATGGAGATAAAACCCAAACTCGTGTGTGTGTGTGTGTGTGTGTGTGTGTGTGTGTGTGTTCTACATATTATTCAACTACAGTGGAATCAAATTAAAAAATCAATAATGGGGAGGTCATAGGTGAAAGTATAAGGAATATAAACATAAAACCCAAGGAATATACTTGTAAATAACCATGAGTTAAAGAAGAAGCCTCAAGAAAAATAATGCAAAACACAAGGAAAGGAATGAAAATGAAAATTCAAATTACCAAAGTGCTTTGGTTGTGGATGCAGCTAGAGCAGGGCAAGCAGTATATTTACAGTGCTGAGATGTTTACACTAGAAAAGAAGAAGCATCTTGATCAATAATCTAAGCTCCCACTTCAAGAGTCTAGAAAAAGTAAGAAGAAAAGAGTCCAGGCTGTGCCAATCTTATGGTCACACAGATGGTCCTGGTTACACCAAATGGTCACAAAACAACCCCAGAAGTGATGAATCTGGGAAGCATGCATTCCCCTAACTATGCTTGGATGCTTGCAACAGTTTTAGCCATAGTATCTGAATTGGACATTCTTTGTCAGATAAATTCTTTGTCAGATAAATGTTAAACAGGCTGAGCACATTCGTATCCCTACGGCTAGTTGACAGCAGGAATGAATGAATGAGAAGTAACAGACAGGGAAGCCTAATTACCTCCAAACCCATAATGACCAAAAACTAACAACTCCAAGAGGCTGTCCAGGATATTCTTGAGGTGGAAAGGTCAAGAATTTGAGAACAGATTAGTATGAACAAGAGTTGAGAAAGGACTGGGTGAGGATTTCGTTGTTCCAGGGGAATGTGCATATACCTGTATGTAAGGATGTCTAGTGTATACATTGTCCATCTGTGGTGTGTGGGGCATTGCTTATACATCTGTGTACGAGTGAGAGAGTCACTTGCACTTATGCATCTGTGTGATATACACATCTGTGCTATGTACATGTGAGTACAGTATTGGTGGGTGTGTCTTAGGGTTTTTGTGGTAGTGTGAATGAGAATGGGCCCATAGGATCATATATTTGAATACTTGGTCCTTAGTTGGTGGAACTGTTTAGGAAGGGTTAGAAGGTGTGGCCTTGTTTTGAGGAGGTGTGTCACTGGGGGTTGGCTTCAAGGTTTCCAGTTAGTTCTTTCCCTGCCTCCTGGTTGTGGATCCTATGTAAGCTCTGAGCCATTGCTCCAGCACTATGCCTACCTGTCTGTTGCTGTGCTCCCCAACATGATGGTTATGGGCATTGACTCACCCGCTGAAACTGTAAGACCTAATAAACTCTTCTATAGGTTGCTGTGATCATGGCTTTTGTCAAGACAATGACAATAGAAAAATAACTAAGACAGTTTCTATTGTGATTAAACACCATGATCAAAGGCAGCTTGAGGAGGAGAGGGTCTAATTTCAGTTTATACTTCCACATCACAGTTCATCATTGAAGGAAGTCAGGCAGGAACCAGGAACCAGGAACTGAAGCAGAAGCTATGGAGGAACACTCATGTCCTATTCATCCTGCTTTCTTATACAAGCCAGGACCACCTTTCCAGGGGTGACACTGCCCAAAGTGGGCAGGACTCTCTTCATCAATCAGTAAGAAAATGCTCAACAGACTTGCCTAATAGGCCAGTCTTCTGGAGGCATTTTCTCAGTTGAGAGTCGCTCTTCCCAGTTGACTCTGGTTTGTGTCAAGTTGACAGAAAACAAACCAGGACAGAGTATGCACACCTACCTGCACACACAGGTGTGCCCAGTTGTCTACTTTGTAATTCTTGCCTGGCTTAAGACATGCAATGCCATGAGGTCCTGGGACCAAAGTGTTTTCCAGAAAAGGATGTGTCTGAAATGACAACGGTAGTGGAAAGTACTGTAGGGAAAGACTCACTTTACACAACTTATGGGCCTGAGCCAATGTGAGGGATAGAGCTAGAGCACTTCCAGAAGCATGGGTACCCTCACCTTAACCCAAGAGAACTCAGCCATGTGCAAACACTTTTAACTCTCAACTGAGAAACATCATCTATAGGATGAAGGAACAGTGAGTTCCTTTAAATGTGGCTCTTCCTTAGAATATGTTTAGAACATAACTCCATTGGACAGAATGCAAGCCAAATGAACCCCGGTTGGGAGTGTCTGTGTTGAGAAGAACAGAGGGCAAATGAAAAGAATCAGAGGCAGACTGTGGGGTGCAGAAATTAGAATCTCAATAGGAACCTCTCATAAGTTCTAGACCAGGGTCTTAGGTCAGAGACAATGGCCTAGAAATCTGCCAGCCTGCGTCAGACTCTTTCTATTCATCAGAAGCTTTTGAGCGCCACCAGGTTATTAACTGGCTCCATTCAACCCAGATGGATCTACAGGGAAGAGACTTACTGGCTGGAGCAGCCAGCCAGCCTCCATGCAGCATTTTGACAACAGCAAATGGAACCCTGACTTTCTAGGTCTCATGCATCCTGAATGGGACTGTGGCTAGTGAACTGATGGTCTGTGGTGGCTCTTCAGTCTGTCTCTTCCATCATAGGCTGTTTCTGGAGCCAGGTAAGGCCAGGTGGGCCATCAGAGCAGTGATTTCTCGAGATAGGACATGAAAAATGTTTCTAGTCTTCAGCTGCAATGACTTTACTGGAGGCTGATTATCAGGCAGACAGGAAAGAAAGGCTGGGTCATCAGAAAGACATGACTACATCTTAGCTACATGCTTCCATTATCTCTAGTCTCGAGATATTCTTCCTCCTCCTCCTCTCCTCTTCCTTCTCCTCCGCCTCCTTCTCCTCTTTTGTTTTTTGAGACAGGGTTTCTCTGTGCAGCCCCTGACTGTCCTGCAACTGACTCAGTAGACCAGGCTGGCCTCAAACTCAGAGATCCTCTGCCTCTGCCTCCCAAGTGCTGGGATGAAGGCATGCACCACCACTGCCCAGCTGGTATTTATTTTCATATTTGGTGAAATTCAGTAATTTGAATAAATTTTGTATGCATAAATTCACAAAACAGAAAATGAATGCCCAGAGACTTGCTGTTTCAGAGTCCCTGTCCTCTTATAGTAACCTTCTATCAGGTTTCCTTGACCCTGAGGGCCAGCACCTCTCCTTGTTTGCAATATCTCCTCTGCTGAGGAGAGAACAGCCTGCCCCAGCTTTGGAGATGAGGGACCATGAGAAACGAGGTCATGTTTCTGCTGAATGATAGGACCCCACAGAGTTGCACCCTGTTTGAGGAGGGTGGGAAGGGCTTCATGGAACCTCAGACTTATGGGGTAAGGTGGTACTTCTAGGACCTTCTGCAGCAGTAAGAGTCATGGACCACAAATGGAACAGCCTAGACGGATACCATAAAAGATGGATGCTGACCACTGTCCACACTCCAGGCTAAGGGCAGTTGATGGCCGGGGCCAGCCTAGAACAAGCCTCTGTTAATGGCCCCTTCATGGGCATGCCAGCCACTCCATTAGCCTCCGTTCCTTGAGGATTTGGATGATGGGCTTCAATTTCCTCTCTTGTTCACTGTTGCTGACCAAATCCAGCATCCTTCCCCATCAGTCCCTTGCCAGCTCCCACCCACAATTCCTGGGGCAAAGACAGGGGTATCACTCTCAGCTTTCCTGGAAAACATGGTCCTCCCGACGTGGGACCCTTCTGCTGCTCAGGACCCTGAAAGGGGTCAGAACAGATTTTTTTTTTAACCAAAGTAATAGCCTAACTGAATAAAAGCATGCAATTATATAAAATGAAAGCTGCAAAGTTTTAATCACTAAATTATGTGCTATGTTTCTTGTTTCCTATACAGCCTAAGTAAAACAGAGATGGTAATTTCTCACCACAGAGCAGGCAATTACTCCTTCCATGCATTTCTTTTTAATAAGCACATGAACAGCAAGTGCCCCTTGGATCACCAGGATTCCAATAAGAAGAACAAACATTGGGCGTTTAGCCTCATGAAGAAGTGTTCTTGGTTTACAAAACAGATTCAGAATATGCACCGAGTGCTGCACATTTGGGAACCAGGAGAAGATGGGCAGGATCTCAGGACAGAATGTGGGCAGCCAGGGTGGGTGCAGTGTACCTCTGGACAGTCACACAGCTCAGCATTTTTGTTCTCCCTCTTGGCTGGGTTGGGCCACTATGTATCTGCCCTTATGGCATCCTGGGAGGGCCCCTGAGAAAGGTGTCCTGTAGGCAGAGGTCAGAAAGGGTGTACAGTTTAGGTTTAAGTCTCCTTAATAGGCTCTCATGTTTGAACACCTGATCCCCAGCAGGTGGCTCTGTTTTGGGAGGTTCTGGATCTTATTTATTTATTTATTTATTTATTTATTTATTTATGCCAGAGCTGAGGGCCAAACACAGGGCCTTGCACTTGCTAGGCAAGCTCTCTACCACTGAGCTAAATCACCAACCCCGAGGTTCTGGAACTTTAAGGACATGAGACATAAGGGACAGAGATAGGTCACTAGAGCTTGGCCTGCTGAGATGCTGGTTCACAGCTCCTGACTTCTTGCTTTCTGTGATGAGAACAAGCAATGTTTCTGCTCTTACCAGATGACTAAGCTGCTCCCATCGCCACACCTGTCCTGTCAAGATGGACTCACCCATCTGAAACCAGCTGCGAAACCACTCCTCTTACATTGTTTCCATCAGTGTGATGAGAAAAGGAATGGATACAAAGGGATTCCTGTAGGCGATACATCTGGTAGAAGGAGGCAGTTTCCAAAAAGGCAGGCAGGTCCTGGACTAAGAGCCAGCAGAAGGACCAGTTGGGGTCCATGAATCTAAAATGCAGAGAGCACCAGAGTGTTCCAGGGGCTGTCATTGGCTGCCTTCATGTCCCCCAGGCCAGTGTCCCTGCTGCGTCCAGGCCACACACATCCCTGCAATTTTCTGTAGCCTTCCCAGAAACACTCCATAACTTACACTATTGTCAGGGACCAAGATGTCAGGAACCAAACATGAACCATGGAAAAGTACCAGCTAGGCCAGAGAACAAGTCATACGACCACTGCCCTTTCCCAGAGCAGTAACACCTGTTTACTAACCAGAGGCTCCCAAAGATAAGAGAACCGTCCACAGTCAGGTAGCCTAGCAACAGAACAAATGGGCCCTGACCAGTGACCTTAGCCGACATCCTGCAGTTGCACAATCTGCACATCTGTCTCCCACATATTGCACCCCTTTCCCCTTCCCCCTTCCCTCCTTCCTGCCCCCTCCCCTCCTGTGCTATATAAGCCTTGCTGAGGAAAATAAAATTGGCAGCTTGATCAGAATCCTGTCTTGCTGTCATCTCTCGTGTCTCCTGTTCCTTTCATTCGCTCCCACAAGTTGGTCGCCCCTGTTGAAACCCCACAGGCCGGGGCACACGATAACCTCAGATTCTGGGACAGGGTTATGACATGTACCTCTTCTGCTGTAAGAGTTCCACCATGCTCAGGTGGGACTCTGTGGGGAGTCTACCCATGTGTCAGAAGGTACACACTTCACCAAGTGTCCTAGGTAGGAAAGGAGTCTGTCTGCTGCCTGCCCAGGTGAACTCTGGCACTTGGGAGCAAGCCCAGAATTCATTCTCAGTAAGCCTAGGTTATGAAAGCAAGCTGGGAGCTGCCATATCCAAGGACAAGGCCGTGTCAGGGGTGAGGCAAGAGGGTGCTGGGAAAGCACCATAAAAAGCATACCTCTTCCTGTCCACCACAGGTGTGGACACCTCAGCTGTGCATGGCCTAGTGGACTTTTGCTGGCATCCTCCCTAATAGAGCTGCATGTACTGAACTGTGAACTGTGGTGAGGGCAGGGTGACTAAGTCTGGCGGGGCATCACTGGGGATCAGTGTATCCTCGTCAATCAACCCTCTCAGCCTCCCCGGGAACCCGGAGAGTGTGGGCAGCTAGAGGCCAGTGCTGAAATGAGAGAGAAACACTACACAGCTGAAGTGGTTGTAGCGTGTGGCCTGAGAGAATGCCAGCTCACAGCCTTGCACTTTTCAAGAAAACGTCTAGAAAGTTGAAGGAATCAATTTGCTTTGAAGAAACGAGCCACTGTTTGCTGGCCGTCAGTGCCAGGCATGGTCAGAATGCCCCTCAGGAGTCACTGCCCCACCCATGCCCTGAACACAGCTCCTGTGAGGTGAGTCTGGGTATGATAATACCCTCCTAGCGTTGGATGCAGGGCAGGGTCCACGGAAGCCTTGAGAAGACTGGTGTGGTATTTTGAATAAGAATGGTCCCCATAGGCTCATAGATGTGAATGCTTGGTCACCAAAGAGTGGCACTGTTAGGAGGTGTGGCCTTATTGGGGTAGGTGTGGCCTTGGAGGAAGTGTGTCACTGGGGTTTCAAATGCTCAAGCCAGGTCCAGTGGTTTCTCTCTTCCTGCTGCGTGATGATCCGGATGTAGAACTCACAGCTACCTCCCCAGCACTATGTCTGCCTGCATGCCACCATGCTTCCTGTTAAGACAATAATGGATTAAACCTCTGAATGTAAGCAAGCCCCAATTAGATGATTTCTTTTATAAGAGTTGCCATGATCATGGAGTCTCTTCATAGCAATAGAACATTGACTAGGATGACTGGAGACTCTTCTTTTAGCACAGAAGAAATGCCTGTGGGTGTGATGAAAATTTCAGCATATAAGAATGGCTAGAAGTATCTTCTTAATTAAATAATTAATGTGTGTGTGGACATGCATGTGCATGCCTGCCTGTCTGCCATTGTACAGGTATATGGAGACCAGAAGTCTTTGGAGAGTTGGTTTTCATGTGGGTTCCAGGAATTGAACTCAGATTGCTAGGCTCAACAGCAATGTACCTTTACTTGCTGAACCATTTTGCAAGCTCTAGAAGCATCTTCTTTTAAAAAAAATGATTTATTTATTCATTATGTATACAGAAGAGGGTGCCAGATCTTATTACAGATGGTTGTGAGCCACCATGTGGTTGCTGGGACTTGAACTCAGGACCTCTGGAAGAGCAGTCAGTGCTCTTAACCTCTGAGCCATCTCTCTAGCCCTAGAAGCATCTTCTAAGAATGATGTCACTGATGTATAACCTTGGGTGTGAAGAGGCAAATTCACAGGATTCCAGACACCTCCTCCAAGCTGATGGACTTGGTCACCCCTTGGGATTCCTTGCCCTCCAGAGCTGTGCCTGGAAAAGTGTGTTTTCCTTTCTTTTTCTAAGCCTGCCTAGGTTGCTCCAAGCAAACATTTGTTACACAGATGTCTATGTGTGGGGCCCCAGGCTAGGCTTCTTCCTAGCCATAGAGCATCCTGTGAGGGTTAAGAAGAGGCCATCTAGTGATGGCACTAGACTCGGGAGACAGCAAGGTATTGTGGTGGTCTGCTGTGGTTAAGCAAGTCCCAAGTCATGCAGGTAAGTCTCAGGAAGAGTTAAGGGAATGAATGGGTGAGGAGGCAGCACCTAGTGTGTACCACCGAGTCTGCTGTGGCCAAATGCCTTGCTCTCTGGAAAGCGCTGGCAAGAACTGAGATACCCTAGAAGTACAGGCAGCTTCTGGGTTTCATTCTGTTGTCCTCACTCGGGTCTCAGCTGTACTCAGCCTGCCTGTTTTGAGGTACAGGTGTAAGCCCCGCAGCCCTAAATGTTTAAAGAGGAAAGCAGCCTCTGCTTGCTGATGGGCCTATCAGGGTCTGCCCAAGGCTCATGGGATGCAGGCTCCATCTGTGCCTATGTTTTTTTAATGATTCACTTGGTTTCTAGGCAGAGCATGAAGCCTCTTCCCTGGCTTTCTGCATATCTTTTCTATTCAGTATTCCCCGCCCCTGGACAAAACGTACTGGGTCCAGATCAGAATAGAAAACCCCTGTGTAAGAAGATGAGCCTGGGTAAGGCTGGCAGATGTGAGACAGTTACTGCCCAAGTCTCTGTAAGTTCGAGGACTGGAACAGTGTCCTGGGACTGAGACCTCAGCCTCCTTTATTCATCAAAGGCCGAAGGTATCAGCCAGACACATCTGCGAGAGAGGCCTTTGGTGAGCACTGCAAATGCTGTCTCACCCCTGCTGCAGCCCAGAGTACAGGTGCAAACAGGAAACATGCACGGTGCATTCTGCAATTGCACAGCAACATGAAACACCTCCGAAAAGGAGCCTGATGGAGCCTTGGCCCAGTGCGTCCTGGAGTGCACTCCCATCTCTTGACTTCCGTCTGGGCAGAACAGGCCTCAGCAGAACAAAGAACATTGCAAAAGGTTCTCACTCGGATCTCAGGCAACTGGATGCAACTGTGGAGAGATGTGCTTGCAGATGTGTTTATTTGACCTACAAAATGTTGGGCACCATGCCAGAGTGCTCCATCTGCCTGCAAAACAGACGTGTGTGTCTCAGTCTGTTACAGCAAATTACCAAAGACCAGTGGGCTTCAAACAAGACATAGCTATCAGCTCACCTTTCAGGAGTCCCAGAGCCTTAAACCAAGGTCTAGGTAGTACAGGCTCCTACCTGAGGTTTTTGGGGAGGCGTTCTTTCTGCTGCTTCCATTTCTGGGGGTCTACAGTCATGCACTGGCTTTTGGCTGCCATCCTCTAGTCTCAGCCTCTATCTTCATGGGTCTCCTATCTCCCTCTCCTTCCTCTTGCAAGCCCATGCACTGATGCTCTCAGAGAATCCTTCAGTTCAGGATGATCTCATCTTGGGACCCCTATCAGCCGTGTCTCCGGAAACCACATTTCCAAGTAAGGTCACGTTCCTAGAATAGGCTAGAGTTGGTCACCTCTGGGGGAGACCACAGTAGTTGGTTTCCCTCCTCCACACTCATGTTATCAGGTAAAGAAAGCAGCATCTCCATGGAGACTCTAGGCTCTGGCTCCTGGAGAAGCTGCTCAGCTCCCCAGGTACCTCCGTGTCCTCCTAGCCTGCCTGGAGGTGCTTCTCTTGTTTTGAGCCAGTTCCAAGCAGGAGCAGGTATGGGGCTTCAGAGATGTAACTGGATGGAACTGGGAATTCAGATTCAGGAAGTGAGGGCATGAAGTGGTCATGCAGGGTAAGGAGAGGAGGTCCAGCTACGGCTCCGCATGCAGTGGACTGAGGAGGCCGAGGCTTGCTGAGTATAGCACCAAGCTGTCTGAGTACCAGGGAAGTAGGGACCAGAGCTTTGTAGATGTCCCCCCAAGACTCTACTGACAAGGGATTCATCCCTAGAGCCGGAGTGGGCATGACACTCAGCTCCACAAAGACCTCCCTCAGATCCACACTCTAAGACAGCACACCCCCAAATGCTATGCTGACCTGTGTGGAGGCACTCTAATGATGCTCCCTGTCCTTCACAAGCCAGGCCAGGCAGCAGTCACCCACACTTTGGTCATGGTGCAGCCATAGAAAGAATGACTTCCCATTAGAAGCAGCCAAAAAGCCAGAGAAACACAGTTTATGTTCTTGATGTCAGCTGAGAGGAGCAGGATTTCTGAGAGACAGACAGGATGAGCCATGACCACCTATGTGACCCCACGACCGCCCAAACCTGCAGCCACATTTAGGGCTGACTTGGGAGTCAGGTGGGGCCAATTCCTGGAGGACACAAGGGCACTCAGTGTACAGGGCACAAGCTGCCAGGGAAGAAAGTGGTAGAGCTGTGAGTACAAGCAGGGGGTCCCCCAAAGTGCTTCTGAAGCTGGTCAGCACAGGCATAGGAGAAGACCATGGACCACAGTAAGTACTTGTTGCTCTAGGAATCACTCCAGTAGCTGGAAGGAAGAAGATAATTGGAAGTTACTGGGGAATGCACCCAAAACCTTACCTAGGTCAAGAGCATGAAAGGACTGAGAAACTACTCCCTTCATCACGATGGAGGCACAGAACCACGCAGTAACTAACAGGGTGAGCTACTGAGCATTTGCCATCTAATCAAAGGTGACCAGGTCTGCAAAGGGGCCGGAGAATGTGACTCATGATAAAAAGAGTCCATCAAAATTGATGGGAATGATGTTCACAGAGATGGCAGTGTGAAGACCTCTGAAGATGCTTTTTATCATAAAAGTAACAGGAACACTGGGAAAGGCTGTCGAAATAGCCTTTTCAGAACTCTGAGACTAACCCGAGATGGCCACAAACAAGGGAGTATTTATGCAAGAAAAGCAGCTGCATCTTGGAAGAATAGTGAGTTTTTAGGGCTTTAATATGCCCCTTTCCTATTCTCTGTCTCCCCAGCTCCTCTGGAGCTGAGAAAACCAACAGTCCCTCTCTCTGATGGAGATCAGAAGCTGCCGGATGAGCTAGAACAGGGCTGGGGCTGGCAGTACCACCTGACCCACCTTGGATTGCCTGGAAACACATCTGCGAGGCCTTTTTAATTAATTTCTTTCTTTCTTTTTTGTAAGTTATAATCCACCCAGAACTGGCACCATTTCCTGGGTTGGGAGTTGTTATCAGAGGTACTTGTTTAACACACTAGCTGCCCAGGATGACAACATCACAGGAAACAAACCCAGAGCAGAGCAAGGCACTTAGAAAGAGAGCAAGAGGCCTGGCGGCAGTGGTACACGCTTTTCATACCAGCACTTTGGAGGCACTCTGAGTTCGAGGCCAGCATGGTCTGCAGAGCAAGTTCCAGGATAGCCAGGGCTACACACACACAGGAAACCCTGTCCAAGAGAACAAGGGACTAAAACATCCACAGCAGACTTTGAAAAGTTCCAACATATTTCTGGGAACCAGCAAGGCTGGTCACATGTGCAGGGTGTCACCCAGGACAAGCAGGGAACTGGGAAGGTCCTGAAGTCTCACCCACCTCCAACATTCATGTTCTATGGAAGCAGCGAGAGAAAATTGAAGTGAGGTTTAGAAGCCTGGCTGAGTGTTGAAAGCATGGCCAGCACACGCCCACAGCTCCTCACCAGAGACTGGGGAGCTTATGTGTTCCAGGGCGTAGGGGAAATTGCTCCCAGCAACTGCCTGAACACAGGCTCACCAAGCAGAGCCTTCAGTGGGCGTATGTAATACACACAATAGCTAAAAGAATGCAGAGTCCCAGGTGCTGACTCAAGGGGCCACTGAACAAGGAGCAGTGGCCACAAGCAGAGGAATCTGATTCTCGCTTCCACTGCTCGGTGCAACCTTTTACTACTCGAAATATCATATTTTCAACCAAAGCTGTAAACTATACAAAGGAGAAGAATTTGCCCTACACACAGGAAAGGAAGCCTAGGAACCATCCCTGAAGAGGCCTATGTGTTGGGATTGCTAGAGAAGATCAAAGCAGCTGGCTTCAGTCAGCCATAAAATAAAGAACTAAGAAAGTCCAGCAATGTCTCCCCAGTGAGACAATTTCAGTAAAGATACAGAAATCAAAAGAAAGGAGGAGGTAGACACTATGGAACCAAACAGTACTGTAACAAACAAACAAACAAACAAAGGCTAATGAAAAGGTTCCATGGTTTTTTTTTTTGTTGTTGTTGTTTTGTTTGTTTTTTGAACTGGCAGAATAAAGAATCCCAAATCTTGACTGTCAGACAATTAAGGTTATGTGATCTGGGGATCAGGAAGGAAGAGCCTCGGAGAGCTGTGGAGAGGGACTGAGAACACAGTACAGGCCTCATAGGAGCCCTGGGGAGGAGAGCTGGGAGGAGAGAATGGGAGGATGGTGGGAGAGGCTCACATTAGAAAAAGAGGCTCTTGGGGCACAGGCTCAGTTCTCCGGACTAGGAAGTGGAAGAAGAGGCGAACTAAATGGAGAGGGAGCAGAAGAGAGTGACCAGGGAAAGGACTGGCAAAGACAGAACTGGGCAAAGAGTGGAGAAGAACCAAGAAGGCAAGCCCGGTTCCTGGAGAATACCGAGAACATCGATGGGCTTCCGGCTAGACTAAGGTGAGAGAAAAAGAGAACACAGGAACGAGGAAATTATCTAAAAGAAAGAAAATATCGATTATCCAGACCTTTCTACAAGCAAGTCTGTTTGCCTTTTGAAATACACTGTTAAGAGAATAAAAAAACAAAACAAAATAAAACCCCAAACCAAAACAACAAAACCCAAAACCTAAACAGGTGACAAGGTCTCCAATACACATACATGGCCAAAGACTGGTGTCTACAATACGAAAGACCATGTCACTCAAAAGTAAGAAGACAGACAACCCACAGAGTACATACTTCTTCTCTGAGCATGTGAGTGGGGCCAGTGGGTGCGTGAATGTACCTGGTGTCAATCACCCATAGGAGAAAGGCACATTAAGCACTTTGAACCTAACAAAATCAAACAAACAAAACAAGCTCTGCCAGAGCTGAGGATGGGGAGAAACTGGAGTTTATTCTCTGCTGGCAGGAGCC
The DNA here is from genome assembly GCF_903995425.1 of Onychomys torridus. Classification (NCBI taxonomy): domain Eukaryota; kingdom Metazoa; phylum Chordata; class Mammalia; order Rodentia; family Cricetidae; genus Onychomys; species Onychomys torridus. The sequence goes on along the minus strand of NC_050443.1, from coordinate 117,530,177 downwards.
CAGACTGGCAGTTACTTGGGAAAATAACTTGCTAATTTGTTTAAAAAGTCAAATATACACATGGTGTTTGCCCAAGGCAAACAAGAATGTATTTCTACGGACCGATACAAGAATGCTTATGAGAGCCTTATGTATGCAGGCAAAACTTGGCATCCCTCAGCAGGTGAGTGGGAAAGCTAGGGTCAGGAACTGGGTACCAAGGAGTTCGCACGCCACAGCCACAGAAGTGACCAGCTGCTCACACACACAGGACCAAAGTGATGACTCTCGAGGGCCAAGTAGAGGAAGCCAGACCAAAGGACCACAGCCCCAAATACCAGATGTGGAAAGTTCTCTACCAGGAAAAGCAAGCCCTAGTCCGTGTCAGAGTAGACCAGGGTCACCTGGGGCTGAGAAAGAAGATTTTTCCATGAAGGGTGGGAAGCAACTCTATAGGGTGAGAAGAACATTCTGTGGCTCTGTTGTGTTAAAGCTGCTGTGTACATGCGCTAAAACCAGCAAACAAACTCACAAAATGTGTGACTTCTCCCGTACATTGTACCTCAGTCAAGTCGTCTACTACATGAATATTTGTGACAAGGCAGCTCTTCAAGCAACTCTCTCATCTCATGCTGCCTCCCCCCACCACACCCTGCCTTCCTGTCCAGGTCGAGAAAGTCATTCTTCGATTCCTACTTCTTCTCCTTCTCCTTCTTCTTTTCCGGAGCTGAGGACCGAACCCAGGGCCTTGCACTTGCTAGACAAGCACTCTACTACTGAGTTAAATCCCCAACCCCGATTCCATGTTATTCTTAGCGCAGCACAGAAAATAACTGTACCTTGACTCCAGAGACTTCACTGTGAGGTCAGCTCCACTCTAGGCAAGTGGTACTTGGTGCTGAGGAGACTCCCTCACTCTCCTGAACACACACACACACACACACACACACACACACACACACACACACACACACCCCTTGTAGGATGCCCCGTTTCCCTTATTCACAGCCCACAGAATCAGCAGACCCCTCTCCCCATTGTGCTCATGGCCAGGGATGTGGGGAGATGAGGCTGGTGCTCTGCTTGCCTGGCCTCCTGCTGATGGTGTCTCCACAACATCCTGTGATGACGCCCAGGCGCTCTCATCTCCCTCAATGAACAGTAATTACCCCACTTGTTTCTTCTTGCATTGCACAATGCCAGCGTCGTCGGTCTGTTTCCAAATCTGTTCTTGTGTTCCGTTTCATCTGGTTCTAGTTAAATGTGCGTTTTGTTTACTGCATATAATTTGACTAAATCGTTAAAATACATCTTGATGAAAAATAACCTCTACAGTTGGGTTTGGATTGCTGAATGATAGGCACAGTATCATCTCTCCACATTTTTGAAAACCCTTTTCAGAATTGTTATTTGAGTAGGATGCTGGGAAGAGGAATCCAGCCCAGGCTTCCTGCAGATGACTCAGTGGCCCATGAAGCTGAATGATACATACATTCAGTGCTTGAGGGAAGCTCTCCGTCTGACTTGAGCTTCAAGAGAATTGGCCCTCAGAGATTTTGCAGGGGGGCTCTACTTCTCCTTATCACTGAGGTCAGGAGAGCCCTGGCCAATCTTTATTCTTCCCTCCTCTCAGATGACATGAGGAATGTTCTGGGGACATAAGTCTCTGGGTGCTGAGATTCACAGATGCACTGGAGCTTAGGAGTCACCAAATCCCCTTTTGTGATCCTGAGATGTTGGAGAAAGTGTCTACTTAAAGCCCTGAGGAGATAGGAGAGGGGACTATCAACATGTAGACATGTCTTTACAGGGTTGGCAATGAAGGTTCTGCAACAATCTATATAATTAGCCATGGTGTTGGCTATTAACAGGCATGCGCTCAATGCATGGAAGTCCAGGACTCAGCAACACCTTACATCCAACACTCTTGGGTCATTCTCTTGGATCAGTTCCAGATATGCCACTACAGCCTACATGGAGAATAAACCCAGGATGTAATAAGCCAGCTGTGGGTCCTTGAGGAAGGCAAGATTCTTCAGTCAGGATAGCCGGGCCCCAACAGTCCAACTTAACAGGTACCAATGTTGCTGCAAATAGAAGACCTTGGAGTGTTGAAGGAATTCAGGGACTATGGATGACAGTGAAATCTGTGGTCCAGGACTTCCCAGCAGATGGATCTCTTCACACCATCAAATGGACCTCTTCACACCATACCTTGCCCTTTACTGCCTAGGGTTCCCAGGCCAGCCCATTCTCCACTCTTCCGCACCCAAGAAGAGCACTGCCTGAGATGTCCTCTTTAGTCATGACACCTGCTGTCCTTAGCCTGAGGCGCTTCCAGCCTGAAGCAACACCTCATCACCTTTTCCCTTTAGCTGTGATGCGGTCTACATTGCACTCAACCTTGACAGTCAAGGCCTCCAGCCTGTGCTCAGTAACATAACATGGGGGTAGGTCTGCTGTTTGGGTGCCTTGGGGCAATATGCCTCTGTGTTCCCCACAGTGGTACACTGAGTCCACATCTTGCTTGGAGGGTCACTTTCTGAGGACAGAAGCATCACAGTGAGCTTTGCAACCACCCAGCTGTGTCCTCAGTAGGCCCCAGCCTGCCTGTGACCTAGATCTTTCATAGTGACCTAGATCTGCTCCTCCAGCAGCTAAGCCCCCATCTCCTGCATTAGAAGACCCCAGTACAAATGGAGAAACCAAGGTTTAAGGGCCTTTGAGCCTACCCAAGTAACTCCAGCCTTGGACAATGAGCTCAGTTCTAGGCAGGAGTCTGGTCTTTGCCCTCCTGTTCCCTCCAATGAGATCCCTGAAGGCCTCTGACTTATGAGTCTGGCCACTTTTGGAAAATGGCCTTCAAATAGTAGCCAACTGTGCTGGTGGATCAGTGTTTTCCTGGGGACACTATGGCCAGCCACACAGGGAAGAACTGATGCCAGGCAGGTGAGCACCAGGTACGGGTCAGTCTGATTAGCCCTCTACATTCCCACTGCTTCCTCCTTTCCAACCCCGCCCTCCCCCAAATCCTACTGAATAGTGTCTGGCATCTCAGCCACCAGTCCTCCTCCAGACAAGAGCCAGGAGGATCTCACGGCTGATTGCTTAAAGCAAGGTCACAGGGTGTCTCAACCCAAAGATGACACCCACATGTCCACCACCTACCTTAAGCCAATAGGAAGAGAGTAAAGGAAGAATTGCCTTCCTGACCCTGTGACCTGCTCTGGTCATGTGAATCCTGTGATGGACCCAGTAGTGGGGAACAGAGCAACTCCCAAACAGCCTCCTTTCTTAGACGAAGGTCTTCTCAGGTTTTGTTTGTTTGCTGTCTGTTTGGATGACAAATACTCTGGGTTTCTAACCAGGCCTCCCTTTGTCCCATGCAGCACAGCTGGACACTATTTGAAGGCCATTCTCTGAAACTGACCAGACTTACAAGTCATAGGCCTTCAAGGAGCTCATGGGAGTTAACAAGACAGGCAAAGGCTAGACTTCTGCCTAGTACTGATCCCAAGTCCTGAGCCAGACTCAGTCTAGACTTAATCCATTTCTGGCTTGGACCAAAGGTGATGGGCTGGTAGGATCACCAACCTGCAGCTGTGACTATCAGTTCATGGGTGCCACAGGTCCCACCAGGTTCCTCGTTGGGTGAATCACCATCATGGAAAGTCACAGGCCCCTCGACAATCTAAGTTGAATCCATGGCCAACGTTGCAGGAAAGAGATTCTCCTGGGATCACCAGTAGTCAGTTCCCCAGTTTCTCTCAGACCCAATAGAGGGGTTGGCAAATGAAGGGAGAGGGATGTGCATCAGTATAGGGAGCTATGACATTAGTCTCAATTACAGGTAAGTGGTATGCTGTAGAGAATTCCACAGTCATAACCCAGGAAAAGAATCCCTCTCAAGCCCCCACCCCCCATGGCTTTACTTCTTTGTTCCTTGGAGTAAGGACAGAAAAGGCCTGCCCAGCCCGTGGGACTGAGAATGGACTGAACAGACAGCCTTCAGGCTGAGCACTGCTTTTACAGTGTGGAATCAGAGGCCAAATTAGGCTCAGAGGGGACCAGACCCCCAGCACTGCCATCTCCTGGGACCTGCCAACATCCTCTGGGGCTGTTTGCCACACAGCAGCTCGCTCACCTTTTGGGCAGTCTCCCTGATCCAGTGGCCACAGTGATGGCCTGTTCTCACGTGTCTGTGGTCTCACTCCCTTAACGAGCATCCGATGCTGACATGCTGCATCCCAGCACTGTTTATATCCAATGCTCAGCCTCGCAGCAGCCGGTGGCATCTGTTTCTTAACTGTCCTTTCATGTGAGAATTCACACCATCTGAGAAGGTTCTTGGCTGTGCCGAATATGAGGCAGATCAAGGAGGATGCTTCTTTTTAATTAAATACTTCCTGAGCTTGAGTGGTTTTTGTATTTATAAAGTCAATGACTTGCATGTTTTTGCTTTTTTTTTTTTTTTTTTTTAAGTAAAACCTTAGCAAATGTTATTCCTGAGATGAACGGGTGGGATCTTCGAAATAAAATGCCTGTCTTGGGCGACTTATTCTGGATCTAAAGTGACAGCTCACAGGATCGTACCTGTACTAAAGTCCCAGGACACTTTAGATACCTACAACAAACTCAACCTGAATAACAATGCCAGGTTGCCCCAAATCCAACCCAATTCACTGTTGGACGAGATATCTCCTGTGTGTGTGGCCAATTAAAGAATGGCTGGGACATCAAGGCATAGGGGTCCACAGCAGCATTGGTAAACCTCAGAGCTCAGAAGACACAGGCTGGAGGATGAGGTGGGAGGCTGGGGATGGTTACATGCCCAATTAGCCAGTGATGTGACAGCCATGTCCCGGGACACAGCAAGCTAGAGGTCAGTCATACCCTTGGATGTAGTGTCTTTTCTGACAAGAATCAGAGGTTTGCCTTATTAGACGACAAAATTGTGGCTCCCTGCGCATCTTGGATCTCTAGCCCTACCTCAGATTCCTGCCAGAGTATCATTCCCGGCGGGGCGCAGCGACATGCTGTCGTCTCCAGGGAACCACTAGATAGGGAAGGAGGGATAAAAACACAGGAAGAGCACAGGGTGGGAGGCTCTGTACCTCCTGCTGTGGCTCCCTTGTTTGAACATGGACTCATTCCACAAGGCTCAGAAGGTGCGAAGCGCTCGCCTTCCTGACAGCTTCACCCTGGCCCTCTGGGATGCAAAACACCACTCAAGAGGAGAATCAATGCTTCACTATGGTAGACTGACTGAACCTCTCCTTCCTGTGGGATTCTGGAAATTTCCACCCTCTACCCGTTGGCATCCCTTTGTTTACAGAATAACCTTACTGAGAAGCTGGGACTTGCAAGGCTGAATTCAGGGAAGTGCATCAGTTTTGAAAGGCGGAATGCAGCAAATCAGAAGTAAAAATCAGCTTTACTGAACAATAACAACAAAAACAACAACAAAAACTTCCCATGGCAAAGAGAACCTTCACTGAGGTCTGACCTCTGACCTACAGGCATGACTATGGGGCACAGAGCTGAGGCATGCCATCAGCCTTGGGTTCCAACGAGGCTGAGAATATGGCCTGAAGGGATGAACAGGACAAGACTGCTGGTCATCCACTGTCCCCTTGTCTTCCCCCAAGCAGCCACAGGGGAAGGTTAGTGAGGGGCTTTGGCCTCAGGACCTGTGAGGAAGGGGCACAGCTGCCCCATGAGGTAGTGCTGGACAACTATGACCTGGACCAATCCAAGACAGACACCTACCTACTCCTTGCCTACGGAGTACTGAGAAAAAGCTCCTGTCTGAATGTATACCTGGGGCTCGGCATGGGGAACTGACTCAAAGGTAAGGTCAGCTGGGAAGATGGCTCAGTTAATAAAGCGCTTGCTCTGCATGCTCAGGGACCTAAGCTCAGGTTCCCAGAACCCATGGAAAAACTGAGCAGGCATGGCAGCTGTGTGCAGTCACAACACTCCAGAACCCGAGCTAGGGATCCCCAGGCGAGCTGGCTAGCTGACTAGTGAGCCCCGGGTTCAGCAAGAGACCCTGACTCAGTAAAGAAAAAGTGGAGAATGATCAAGGAAGACACCGGTATCTTCAGATCTAAGCATGCATGTGCATATACATGCAAACACATACACATACACACATACCACACATACATACACACATAAAACAAGAAAGAGAGAGAGAGAACGGGGGAGGTCTCAGAAACGACCTTAAAACTGACAGGAAGGTCTTGGCAGAGGTGATTTAGGAAGGCTGAGGAGGCGCTAGATCTAGGTGCCTGGGTGACAGTGGGTGAGAGAACACACAGCCTGTGCGTGTGCTGACGTAACTCTAGCAGAGAGGGGGCTGCCGAGGGTCCTAGGCTGAGTGAGGATCAGGACAGTGGTCAGGACCAGGCCATCTCAGCAGCCTCTGAGCAGAACCACATCACCATCTGAGGAAGAGACAGTGGCTCAGAGCCCCCTGGTGGGGAAGGCCTGTGCCTTCAGTGTTGCTGACTGCAGAAAGAATATTCTAGTCATTCATTGGCACAAAGAAAATGCCACTCTTCCATTAGGCCATATGGAAGGGTGTGATTAACGCATCACATTTAAACCTCACTCAGACAAACTACATTATGAGCACCCAAAATCATCCCCCCCCATAATTGCAAAGCCCAAATATTTAATGTCAGGGGCTGTGTTTTAAATGAATCCAGTATCTGGATCTCAAAGATGCAATAGGCCAGATGTAAGAAATGGAATCAGTGTGGTTCTGGGAGGCAGCGAGGGGGGGGCGGGCATTGGAGCCCCTTCATGGCCCCAGCCGCCCTCCTCTCTACCTGAACCCTGGACTCTTACCCTAATGCAGAGTCTGCCTGTGACCTAACTCAGTGATAGCTCTTCCTCTGCTTTATACTCTGGAGATTCATATTAGTTGGGGGCAGGAAAGCTGTCACTGGAAGGCCACAGCACACAAGCTCAGGCCTAGGACCCTGTCACCCTGAGTGAGGAAAGGCCTTGAGTGTACTGATGGTTCCCAGGCAGATGCTGTCCTCTCCAGTGCCATCCTCCACTCTGGAGAGATCCTCTCTCTACATAATCCATTTGAAAGGAGCAGTTTAATAATCCCATGGCTGGCGGGGAGGCATAGTTTTGTCTGAGCTGGGGGAAGATGTGACTGGTGCAGAGGTGATGGGATGGCGGTGCCTAGACTCATTGTGGAATGGTGTATGCCAAGGTACCGGGGAGAGGGAGGGAATGGCAGAGGAGAAGCAAAAACAAGAGGTTTGAGCAAGGTGGGTTCAGGTCACATGGATCTCAGACCACGCCTTTCCCCCTTTGAAGTGTCGAGTGTGGGCTTCTCAGAGGTTGGCATCCAGAAGCCTGAAACTCAAGAGGAAGAGAATGGTGGTATTCAGAGGAAGCAGGCTCACCAGCTACATGGTCAGGAATCCCCAGACCTTGAGGCTATCCCACCTTTAGTGCTCACAGGGAGAGGCCTGGGGTGTATACACGCACATACAGACTTGCATCCATGATCGGGGCCTCATCAGGGTACAGACCTATGCTGAACTCAGTTGTGAAATCCAGATGAGGCAAGTGAGCTCTTGTCTTCTGTCTACAGAAGACTCCAGGCAGGATGGAGGCTGGCGACTGGGAAGTGTGGTGAGTGCTTTGGGGAAGCAAAAAAGGGAGCAGGACAATGACCCCAAGGGTGCAGAGGCCTGGGTTCAACTTGCTCACCCAGCTGTGCCCTCTCCATCACCCAGCAGAGAGTGGTCTTCTCCCTTCCCGTCCGTATGGGATGTAATGGTTCTACCTGCAGCCCTTGACTGGGCTGGCCTGGCTGGCTTTCCGTGGTGGACTGAGGTCCCGTGGGCTGCCACTGCCATCCTCTGCCAGCTTTCACATGGAGAAGTCCCCTAACCTCCTCATAGGAAGTGAAGGCCTCTCCCATCAGCCCACATCCACAACTAAGTAGGCAAGGCCACATGAGGTCACACAGTATTTGCCAGTGTCAGATGGCTGCGAAAGTAGGGACCCCTTGATGAGCTGAGTGAAGCTGGGCCAGCAGGCTGCAGCTGGACCCACACTATAGGAAGCTCCCTGGGGTGGGGGTGGGGGCAGATTGTCACCAGCAGCAGATGACTGGCACAGCTCCCTCCCCTTCCCCAGCTAGCTTCCCCCAGACACCAGCACAGCAGCTTTGCACTGTGAAAAGCAGTCCCTGAGGGTGGGAGCATCTCCCTAAGCCTTGTCCCTCTTTACATAAACAAGACAGAATGAGCGAGGCCCCTTCTTGTCTCTTTTCTGCTTGACTACTCCTTGGCTTACATCTGAAGAGCTAAGCATGTTGCCTCTCAGCACCCCACGACCAGGGCACGTTCCACTTAATCCCCCTCTCCTCACCCATCTGACTCATTAGCATAGCCAGAAGAACAGCCATCAGTTCAGTGTGTCTGTTCCTTCCTGGCCATAAAAACAGGCAGGCCAACAGAGCCTAGCCTTCCTCCTCCTCTCTGCTATTCACCTACCTCATGCCCCAGCCTGGACAGATGCATCTAACCGGTGGGTTCAGACCTGGATCTGAGGCAAGTGTACAGAACTGAGGGTTGCCATTGTGGTGAGCATGACCCATGCCAGGATGTGAGGCCCAGGGAGGTTCTGACCACAAAGCGGGCAGTCAGGGCCCAGTAGCAAGATCAACGAACAGTGTCCCTTTGCTTTCCTGCTGATCCATAGCCTCAAACGACTCCCATTCTACCCCAGGCTGCCCTGCTTATCCGTCTGGTCCTATGTCACTGTGCTACTCAGGCCTAGAGTTACTGCATGGTAAAGAATGTTAGGATGAATGTGGAGTGGCCCAGCCAGGGAGACAGCAGAACCCAGGAACCATTTCATCTTTGGATGTTGTGGTTGAAAGAAACCAAAGCAGCAGCACCAACAAGAACTACCAAACAGAATTGCCAATCTGAGGAAGATCAGAGCCCGAATGTTGCCCATTTCCCCACAGGAGCCAGCAGAGGATAAAAGACAATGGCAGACCCGTGTGGCAGGGTGTTTATCCAGGTCAGATCCTCCTGGCAGCTTCTGTGTGCTCTGGGGATGCTCCAGTGTAAGAATCCACACATGTGCTAGAATCCACACATGGGCTAAAATCCACAGAGCCAAAGGCAGCATCAGTTTTCGTGATTGATAATAAAAAGACAACATTTTTCAAGACTCCTAGCTCCACAGGTCCTGGAACTGTGGTAGAAGCAAAGACCTGGGGGGCCCCTGTAGGGCTTAGTATCTGCCCACCAAAGAGCCAAAGCCAGAGTTCAGAGACAATGGGGAGGAGAACCTTAACAGCATTGCATGGAAGAGAGGCCAGACCCTGGATCAGAGAGGATTCTGTGCTTCCCTCCCAGGTGGTCACATCTGGAAGGACAAGATGTGTGCCAAGTCACTAGAATACACATGTGGTTACCTGTCTTAGCCTGGCCCTAACCCTGCCTTCAGAGGTCTAAAGCCTTCTCCCATACAGTACTAGGGACCAAGGTCAAGGACAGGAAAGGAAATCAAAGGGCAGGGTGAGAAGAGCCTGGTGAGAACCCTAGTCTGTTGGTGCTGGGGATGTGGGCTCCTCTGAGACCTCAGGACATTGTGTAATACCAGCTTTGACCTCACCCTGAAGCACAAGAGGGCACTTGGAACTGTCTGCTCATCCAGCCCTGGTACTGGAGGCCCTGATATTGGGACCTTGACTGTCTTAGGCTCCTTGGCCAAAGAAGATATGCCCTCGGGCTCTGGTCTTCCAATGGCTCCAGTGGTCCTCTGGTGCCATGTCCAATTACTGAGCTGCTTCTAGATAGGGCTTGGGAGAAATGTCTCCAGTCACAGCGTGACCCAGAGTGGCTTCAGTAGAAAAGCCACTTTTGGACTATTGCAGAGCTACTATTTGTAGAAGTCCGTGTTAGACAATGGTCACTTTGGCCACTCAGCTGGAGCTGCCACAGAGGTGTGGGATGAATGGTGAAGGAAGATGTGGCAGGACTGAGGACGCTGCCCACCCTCAGCTGGGCACTCAGTTGCCTGCTCAGTCCACCTGCAGCAACAACAGCCTCCAGTGTCACTGTAACATTTGCTCTGGAGAAACTCATCCCTAGGACTCTGACTCAGGCAGACCTGCCCCAGGAGCATCCCCCCTCTCCCAGGACACGTCCCTTCAAAGCCACACAAAGTCAGATGGCCTCGACGGATCTAATGGAACTTTATGATGGCTAAATTATGGTGGGGATGACCTTGAGATGTCCTGGTGGGGACATTGTGGGGAGCTGGGCAGGACAGTGACCAACCCTGACCATAGGCTCAGATAGAGTAGGCCCAGAACCATAGGCATCATTGTTAGAATGAAGCTGCTTCTGAGAAAGTACCATAACAGTAGGGATTCTGGACCAACAGAGGTACCACTGTTCAGGATCCAGTGGGCAGCAGGGATAGCTGGGGATCATAGCATTCTCCACTCCTGGGTGGAAGGTGGGCTGATCAAGAAAGGTGAGCTCTGTGGGGGAGTATGCAGACAGGTATACTAGGTAAGTAATACAGTATACTAAGTAAGCTACCTGGCAGTAGCCATACACTGTGCACTGCTGTGGACTAGGCAGTGGTAGACAGCGCCACTCCTAAGACATGCAGGTTTGTGTGGGGTCACTCCTGGCTGGTGTGCATCCATTATATAAGGCTGGGTAGATGGGGCAAATCTCATGTGGTCCAAGAGAGCCCTTGGAGGAGAATGAATGTCAAGCTCTGTTTAGGAGGCAGAGTTGTAAGTGATGCCGTACATACGTCTGTTATGGTAATCATGTAAATACACCCTTTCGATTAGGTGTGCTCACTCTGTGAAGTGGATCATCTTCCACTCACAGGGATGCACCTGTGAGCTGCTCCCCTGGGGTCCCAGTCCAGGATGCTGACAAAGCCTCATGGGTAGTGCTGGCCCACAAGAGAGGCCATGCCCTGCAGGCTCACAATACCCTGCACAACTCTTTAAGACACCTGCTCCCTCCTATCTTTTGGCACCAACTGCAATAACATCTGCCAGGGAGTAGCAGTTTCTTGAAGGTTAGGAGAGATCATACTTTATTAGTACACAGTCTTGGTGTAATGAAATGATTTCAGAATTTGCAATGCAAGTTGATAAGCCTGTTATAACTTAAAGCCATCAATAAAAGACACAATTAACCCCAAAGATCTCTTCTTCAAACAGGACAGCCAGGTAGGACAGCAAAGCAGACACACAACTCTGGCCGCTAGCCCTGTAAGTTCATCTTCTGCTGCAACTCAGCTGGGCAATGACAGGAATTGCTCTGTGTTGTCAAGTATCTAGGCATTACCTTAGACCCCAGAGATTTCAGAGCTAAAACAAACATGGACCAGCCCCAGGAACATGTACCTATGCACACATTCTAGATCATAACTGAGGTTTGCACTGTCCAAGGAATATGTAGATGGATGGCTTTTCAACTGCTCTTGCCAGCATCCTTCCCATGCCCTACTGACCCCAGCATCCCAGAGATTAACACTAGACAATAGCTTCGAGATGTTGGTGCATATCTCAAGTTTTGCATACTCCAGGTTGGGGACCAGCATCAGGTGGAGGGGGTGGGTGGTAGCACACATAGGCGATGACAGACCCTAGGCCCTGGGGCCTAGGGTATCCTGATGCTGTCCCAATTGCCTTGTCAGACTCCTCCAATCCAAGTCAGGAGGTAAGACCTTGCATGGAACCCTCCGGCTGTTTCCAAAGGCATGCTTGTCTAGCTGAGCCCTCCTTGCTGCTCCTGAAGACGTGCTTGCCTGGCTGAGCCCTCCTCACTGCTTCTGAAGACATGCCTGTCTAGCTGAGCCCTCCTCGCTGCTCCTGAAGACGTGCTTGCCTGGCTGAGCCCTCCTCACTGCTTCTGAAGACATGCCTGTCTAGCTGAGCCCTCCTCGCTGCTCCTGAAGACATGCCTGTCTAGCTGAGCCCTCCTCGCTGCTCCTGAAGACATGCCTGTCTAGCTGAGCCCTCCTCACTGCTTCTGAAGACATGCCTGTCTAGCTGAGCCCTCCTTGCTGCTCCTGAAGACATGCCTGTCTAGCTTGAGCCCTCCTCGCTGCTCCTGAAGACATGCTTGTCTGGCTGAGCTGGCCTCTCCCAGGCAGCATGGGCAGAGCAGCTATTCTCACACCGCTCCTCCAGCCCACCCAGCTCTTATCCATTCTCCACTTTGTTTCCTCCTGTGGAGCTTTAAGGCTGGAGGCTGCCTTTACTTGAAGTGCCATCTATAGGAGCTGCCCCTCTGCTGTGATGTCTCTCCGGAGAGTCCATACAGAAAGCTCCTGTGGTTTGCAGAGAGCATGCTTTCTGAGAATCGGGTGCTTCCAGCACAAGAACATTGCAGCCCTTGGGTTTCTTTTCAGGTCAGAAAGCAAATTGGTTTTCATATCAGGTGGGACACAGTCACAAGTGGCCCTGGAGTAGCTTGCCCATAGCCATTGCTGGTCTTAGCTCTGAAAGTTCAGAGGTACATCTCTAATGCATAGGAACTGAGTGGAGGAAAATGGAGGCCACATCTAGGCACTGTAGCTATTAGGGCTTGTTAGCAGAATCTGGAATTCAGGAAGTTCTGAAGAAGTACTGAGCACTGTGGTCTCCACTGCCACTGCTGTCACCACCACTGTCATCATAAATATGAATGATTGCTATCATCATTACCACTATACAACCACCACCATCACCACCACCACCACCACCTCCACCACCACCACCACCACCACCACCACCACCACCACCACCACCACCGCTATCATCATCACCACACAGCCATCACTACCATCACCATCAACATCATCACTATCACTATCACCACCACCATCACCACCAC